>NC_081556.1:35139760-35162588 GCF_963082655.1 Stomoxys calcitrans | reverse complement strand
CTTAAATGGTTTTAGTTGCAACAAGCCATTGTCAAGGGGAAGAGTACTATAACAATCCTTTCCAAGGGGAAAGAATACTACAACAATCCTTTCTGAAGGAAAGGGTTCTTAAATTATCCTTTTCAAAATAAAGGGTACAAAATTACACGTCCCATGGAAACGTGTAGTAAAATGACCTTATCTCAAGGGAGAAGGGTAGTAAAATTACCTTATCCCAAGGAAAAGGGTACTAAAGTTACACTTTCCCAAGGAAAAGGGCACTAATACCCAAACAAAAGCGTACTTAAACTATGCTTTCCTAAAGAAAACGTACCACCAAACATTCATTCCCAAAGAAAATACCTATAAAACTAACCTTTTTCAAAAAGAAGAAAATGTTAATAGACCAAAGTTTCTCAAAGAAAAAGTTAATACAACTACGTTTTCTCAAGTAAACGGTTAATAACCCTTTCCAAAGAAAGAGGGTACTCAAGGAAACGTTTCCCAAATTAAAGGGTACTAAACAAAATTTTCCCAAATGAAAGGGTACAAGAATATAAATAACACTTCCCCTACCCAATTGATAAGTAATAACACTACCCCTTCCCAAATCTATATGGCAGCTATATCCAAATCTGGGCCGATCTGAGCCAAATTGACGAGGGATGTCGGAGGGAGTTACACAACTCACTGTCCCAAATTTCAGCAAAATCGGATAATAAATGTGGTTTTTATGGGCCTAAGACCCTAAATCGGAGGATCGGTCTTTATGGCAGCTATAACCAAATCTGCATCGATCCGGGCTAAATCAACGAAGAATGTCGAGGGGCCTAAAACAACTCACTGTCCCAAATTTCAGCAAAATCAGATAACAAATGTGGTTTTTATGGGCCTAAGACCCTAAATCGGAGGATCGGTCTATATGGCAACTATATCCAAATCTGAACCGATCAGGGCCATTTTGAAGAAAGATGTCGAAGGGCCTAACTCAACTCACTGTCCCAAATTTCAGCAAAATCGGATAACAAATGTGGTTTTTATGGGCCTAAGACCCTAAATCGGATGATCGGTCTATATGGCAGCTATATCCAAATCTGGACCGATCTGAGCCAAATTGACGAACGGCCTAACACAACTCACTGTCCCAAATTTCAGCAAAATCGGATAATAAGTGCGCCTTTTTTGCGTCTAAGACCCTAAATCGGCGGATCGGTCAATATGGCAGCTATATCCAAATCTGGACCGATTTTGCCAAATTAACGAAGGATATCGAAGGACCTAATAGATTTCACTGTGCCAAATTTCAGCAAAATCGGATAATAAATGTGGCTTTAATGGCCCCAAACCTCTAAATCGGCCGATCGGTCTATATGGGGGCTATATCAAGATATAGTCCGATATACCCCATCTTCGAACTTAACCTGCTTATGGACAAAAAGGATCTGTGCAAAATTTCAGCTCAATAGACTGTAGCGTGATTTCAACAGACAGACGGACTGACATGTCTAGATCGTCTTAGATTTTTACGCTGATCAAGAATTTATATACTTTATAGGGTCGGAAATGGATATTTCGATGTATTGCAATCGGAATGACTAAATGAATATACCCCCTATCCTACGGTGGTGGGTATAAAAATTCGTAAGTTTTGTTACAAAAGTTGGCACCATTTGGTACTTTCTTTACAGAGGGAGCTAGAGGTCTGAAATTTGACATGCAGATAGAACTGGGAAAGATATAATGCATGACTATGAGCTTTTTACAATTCGTACATTTTTGGTACCAAAATTGGTACTATTTGGTATTTTTTGTGCAGATGGAGCCAGAGGTCTGGAATTTAGCATATAAGTAAAACTTAGAAATTTATAAAGGGCAACTAAATGATTTTTTTTCAGAATTCGAACATTTTGGTACCAAAATTGGTACTATGTGGTACTCTCTTTATAGATGGAACTAGAGGTCCGTAATTTGGCATGTAGGTACAACAAAGAAATAAGTTATGGGTGTCTAAATGAACTATTCAAAACTCGTAAATTTTGGTACCAAAATAGGTACTATTTTGTACTTTTTGTTTAAATGGAGTTTGAAGTCTGAAATTTGGCATTTAGGTACAAATAAGAAATGTATGATGGGTGGCTAAATGATCTATTCACTATTGGCCCATTTTGGTATCAATATGATTTTTTCACAATTCGAATATTTTAGTACCAAAATTGGTACTATTTGGTACTCTCTTTATAGATGGAACTAGAGGTCCGTAATTTGGCATGTAGGTACAACAAAGAAATAAGTCGTGGGTGTCTAAATGAACTATTCAAATCTCGTACATTTTGGTACCAAAATTGGTACTATTTTGTACTTCTGTTTAGATGGAGTTTGAAGTCTGAAATTTGGCATGTAGGTACAAATAAGAAATGTATGATGGGTGGCTAAATGATCTATTCACTATTGGCACATTTTGGTATCAAAATTAATTTTTCACAATTCGAACATTTTGGTACCAAAATTGGTACTATTTGGTACTCTCTTTATAGATGGAACTAGAGGTCTGTAATTTGGCATGTAGGTACAACTAAGAATTAAGTCATGGGTGTCTAAATGAACTATTCAAAACTCGTACATTTTGGTACCAAAATTGGTACTATTTTGTACTTTTGTTTAGATGGAGTTTGAAGTCTGAAATTTGGCATGTAGGTACAAATAAGAAATGTATGATCTGTGGCTAAATGATCTATTCACTATTCGCACATTTTGGTACCAAAATTGGTAACAATTGGTACTTTCTTCATGGATGAAGCTAGGGGTCTGAAATTTGGCATGTAGTTACAACTAAGCAATAAATGATTGGTGACTGATTTATCTGTTAAAAATTAATACATTTTCGTAGCAGAATTGATACCATTTGGTACTTTTTTTTTACAGATGTAGCTAGAGGTCTGAAATTTGGCATGCAGGTTCAATAAAGAAAAATGTGATGGGTGACTAAATAATCTATTTGCAACTCGTACTATTTGGTACCATTTGGCACTTTCTTTACAGATGGAGCTAGAGGTTTGAAATTTGGCTAAATGATCCATTCAAAATTAGTACATTTTGATACAAAAAAGTGCAAAATACGAAATAGCTTATCTTCGCCTACAGCGAATGATGGCTGATAAAATTAACCAATTTGACAAACATTTTCCCAGTCTTGACAAAAATTCGTCAAGTCGTAGAAAATGTACTAATTGTGGAGTAATTGGTACCTTGAAAGAATATATTGGACGACTAGGAGATTTTTTATAATCGCATGTTTAGGTACTTAAACTTACACAATGGGAGTTTCATAACGGGATTGTGATACAAGTACACCTTGACTACAAATTTTTGGTGACCAGAAGATTATTCAAAATCGTGCATTTAGTTAATTAAACGTACAAAATGGTACATTCTTTACCAATTGAGCTAAAGTACTCAAAATTATTGTAAGATACAGTTACACGACTTCTTTACAGAGTGGTCTTAAGCTCTCAAAATTGGAATACAGCTACTCCTTGACAATAAATTTTGGGGGGTAGCGAAGGGGACCAGCGGTACGACCTACCAATGCATGGCCCTTGAAGCCGTCACGCCTAATATGGTTGAACAAGACCCCTAAACCAGGACTTAACGTTTCTCACAGTTATTTGTGTGGCTTTCATTTTTCATTGCAAGTCTTTGATCATTAAGCTCGCCTCGTACAAAAAATAGCTAAATAGATAACATTTGCGACTTCTAGGGGCTCAAGAAGTCATATGGGGACTGTATCAAATGCTATGCAAGTCAATTGTTGTACTTAACAGTGGAGGAAACCTTTATTCTCCCCGAGCGTTGCAAACAAATGCACAATTGTTCGCAGAACGACAAAAGCAGCTCAGTTTAAATTTTGCATCATTTGGAAGTTGAAGGTTTTATGAGATAGCTTTTGTTTACCATAGAGCAGTAGTTGCAGCATGAGTTCTTTTAATAAGCCTGGTATTTTTAAATATTTTCACAAAATATTATTCAAAATTCATATGTAACCGAATGGCATACCTTAGCCCAAGGATTTTCATACGAATGTTAAAAATCTAAAAGTCAACAATACACACTATTTCTGTCTCTGTCGCAGGCAACTTTACCTTATGGGCATTACCTGGCACGTGCATTTCATAAATTCCTTTGAATCCTCGGTGAGAATTATAAATATGCCAACATATGAGAAATTGTATTTGCAAGGATATTTGCCACAACTACCATGGGGAGTCTTCCCCCAGCACGCTTACTTATGTGGCTTTAACATGAGACCATTTGCACGATGACAAGGTAAAATGAACGGAAATGGAATTGGTCGAAGGTAACTAACAGCAGGCATTCTAGATTAAAGAATACATCATTGTAAATTGTGTGTGAGTGTGTGTGTGTGTGTGTGTGTGTGTAAGTGAATTGTAACGACAGCAACCCATTTCTCTCTGGTTACAATGAAAATTGTTTTGTAATAACAAAAAAAAAAATTGTAGCATAAAATAAATACTCTATGTAGAAAATTTGTTCAACAGTCATCCAGCATAGCAGCAATCTCTGCATGTGCCACTGATGTGGACGGACTTTCCACATCTCTCACTATTATCTTACACTCATGGCTGGATATATTGTATGTAATCACATTTACATATATGTATAGGTGTGTATGAGTGTATATGCGTGTATGAGTGTATGACCATTGGTTAAATCCTAGGGAGATACGGTTGCAATAAAATGAAATCAGAGTTGTGGACACACACATACACATGTGTGTTGTATGCTATGCACATTATTCATGCATAAGTAAGTTGCCATTGGTTAAGTCCTAGGGCAAAACTGTTGGACTAATAAAAAATCGGAGTTCAAACCACAATGTGCCATAACCACAGGGAATTTTGTTCACTGTTTTTTGTTTATAAAATGGGGACACTGAGAAATATGTTTTGCGTCAATGGCGCTACTTATGCTATTTGATTCGATTGTGATACCACAGGAACAGGAGAAGGAAGATGCCTTCTTGTTCCTACCGATGAACCATCCACATCGCTTTAAAAAGCCAACAACTTGCGAATGTTCACATCCGTTAAATCATACAGCTTCTCAAAGAAATAAGAAGCTAAAATGAAATTTCTTCTGACTGCCAGTGCGGGACACACACACACACACACACACACACACAAAGTATGGTTGCCCAAAAAGTAATAGCGGATTTTTCAAAAGAAAGTAAATGCATTTTTAATACAACTTAGAATGAACTTTAATTAAATATACTTTTTTTCTAAAGCAAGCTAAAAGTAACAGCTGATAACTGACAGAATAAAGAATGTAATTACAGAGTCACAAGCTGTGAAAAAATTTGTCAACGCCGACTATATGAAAAATCCGCAATTACTTTTTGGGCAACCCAATAGATGTTCTATAGTCTTTTCTTCAGAGACGTCCTCACAACTTCGGCAAAAGTCGCTTCTGCCAACCTTTAGTCTGTCAGCATATTTTCCAATCAGACAGTGACCTGTCAAGACGGACACAATGATCGAGACGTCGATTCTAGGCAGCGACAGCAAAGCGGTAGACCTTTTGAAGTCTAGACCAGGCCACATAATTTTGGAATGCCCACAACCCCCACTTTGTGACCATCTATCATTCGTTGTCCTTCGGGCCTGGTCCTGAGAACTTAGCTTACATGTTGTTGGAGGTATACCCACAGATTCCAGTATCCCTGGAATGTCAAAAAATCAAAAAAAAAAAAAAAAGAAAAATGAATAAAATCAGCATTTATTAACCGATATCGCTGAAATTTGTCCTTCGTGTCTTGTCCTGAAAACTTAGCTTACATGTCGCCAGAGGTATACCCAAGGTATAACAGTTTCCCTGGGATGTGTAACGTAGTTCCTAGTCTCCCAATCTCGTCCGTTCTACCATTCCCTGGGATATATATGTGGCCCGGCACCCAGAACAGGTGTGTTTTCGACTATTCAGTCATCTCCTTGAGAGATCTGCGACAGTCGAGGGCGGTTTTTGCATTCAGAAAAACATTCTCAGGGGATTTCGTGGCATCCTAGCTGTCTGAGATCCTAGCTGTCTGAGAAGATATTAAGGCCAAAAGTCTTTAAAATATAACATCTTAGCCATTTAACCACTTCTTGCCAATATCTCCGCTTGATACATACTGTAGTGGTCGGGTATCCTTCTCGATATAAACAGTCCAAGTTCTCCAGAGTACATCCTAAAGCCAGCCTGGTCGTTTAAATTGGAACTATCCGTAAAAAGTTGTTCCAATGGCTTCTATTAGGAATAGTGGCACAGTACTTCTTATCAAAAAGCTGCTCAGGCAGTGTGTAATCCACACTGCCTGGAACATCGGACATTGTGTCAACGATAACACAGTGTCCGTAGCCGCCGCATGACCAAAGAGAAAGCTCCATTAGCCTCACAATAGTAGTCACAGCAATTCGTCTAGCCACCATGTTCAGAGGCATTAGGTGTAGCTTTAAGTTCAGCGCATCCGATGGTGTCGTCTCCAGTTCGGCTGTTATGCACAAACAAGCCATCTTTTCTGGATTCGGTTGAGTATTGAACAGTTGGTGGACTTTTGAAGCGCCGTCCACCAGACCACCAAACCATATAGCATTATAGATCTGACAACTACAGTATATATCCAACTTTTTTAACTCCCTAACTTTTGCCAATAGCTCTCTTGCAGGTGTATAGGGCAAGAGTGGCCTTTCCTGCCTTTTCCAAAATGTTGGAATTGAAGTTCAATTTTATGTCTAGCAAAATACCCACGCATTTTGAGCTTTTTCTCCTCCCAAGGAGACTGGTTATAAAAAGAACTAATTCTATCTTGCACGGATTGACGCCAAGACCACTTTCCCAATTGGCTGTCGCAGTTAGATCTTCTTGAAATATTTGTCTAAGAGTTCTTGGAAACTTTCCCCTAACCGCAATGCCCACGTTATCAGCATACGCGACCAATTTTTCACCTTTTCTTTCCAGAGACAATAATATTGTATTTTGTTAATGATTCCTGGTGGTGGCCACCATATCGCAGAGATTAGCCATATAGATTCATATCAGCATCTCGTATTATATTCTCCAGCAGGATATTAAAGAGATCACACGATAGGCTGTCTCCTTGTCTGAAATCTCGTTTAGTATTAAATGGTTCGGAGAGATTCTTTCCTATTCTTACTGAGGAACGCGTATCGGGAAGTGTCATCCTGCAGAGTCTTATTAATTTTGCCGGGATACCAAACTCAGACATGACTTGAAATACCTTTGAACATAAAGGAGTATCGAAGGCGGCTTTGTAGTCAACAAAGAGATGATAGGTGTTAATTTGTCCTTCTCGGGTCTTTTCCAGGATTTGGCGCAGTGTGAATATCTGGTCCAGGGTAGCTTTACCAGTCCTAAATCCGCATTGATAGATTCCAATCATCTCATTGACTTTAGGTTTTCATCTTTCACACAGTACGCTCGAGAGTATCTTATATGCGACTTATTCCTCTGTAGTTGGCACATTCCGTCTTGTCTCCTTTCTTGTGTACGGGATATAGTATGCTGAGGTTTCAATCATCGGGTATGCGTTCTTCTAGCCAGATTGGGCAGATAAACTGATGCATACGCTTTATCAGCGTTTCGCCTCCGGTCTTAAATAGTTCAGCGGGTAACCTGTCGGCTCCTGCTGCCTTGTTCTTCTTTAGTCGGGTTACTGCTACTTGGACCTCATTCTGACTAGGAGGTAAACATTCTATACCATCATCAGGGATTGGTTCTGCGGTATCCTCTTCGCCGCCAACATCGGACACTAGCAGTTGGGTAAAATGTTCTTTCCATAACCTCAGCATGTTATCTGTGTCAGTTACCAGATTTCCTTCTTTGTGTCTGCGGTAGGATGTGCCTGCACCAAAGCCATCGGTTTGGTGTTTAAACAACTCACTATTTTAAATTTCAGTGAAATCGCGTACTAAATAAAGCTTTTATGGGCTTCAGATCTCTAATCCCTTAATCGGATCGGTCTATATGGCGGCTATATCTAAACATCGCACGATGTTAACCATATTTGGGTTAGATGTGGAAAGGCGTACTACAAATCATTGATTCACATTTCATCGAACTCGTGCTTCAGACCCTTAATCGGAAGATCGGTATATATGATAGAGATACAGCCAGCTCTGAACCATATCTATGTGTGATGTTGGTAGGCCTAAACCAGCTCACTTTGAGTCGGATGTCGAGAGGCTCAAAGCGACTCACTGCACCAAATTTCAGCGAAATCGGGTAATAAATGCTGCTTTTATGTGTTTATAGCCCCACTATGTTGGGAGGCGCACTAATTCAAATTTCACCGAAATCGGATAAAAAATAAAGTTTTAATGGCCTTCAGACCCTTCATCGAGAGATCGGTCTATATGGTAGCTATATCTAAATACAATCCGATCTAAACCATATTTGGGTCGGTTGTCGGGAAGCCTTGAGCTACTCACTGTTTCAGCAAAATCGGATGAAAAATAAAGTTTTTTAGGGGCATTAGCCCCTTTATCGGAAAATCGGTCTATATAGCAGCTATATCCAAATATGGTCCGATTTGGCTCGTTCAAGAACTTAACCAGCGTGCATCATAGAGACGTATCTGTGCCAAATTTCAGCTCAATATATCAATTTTTGAAGACTCTAGAGTGACAGACGGACGGACAGACGGATAGACGGACATACACACGGACATCGTTGAATCGTCTTAGAATTTTACGAAGATCCAACATTTATATACTTTGTAGGGTCGGAAATTGATATTTCGATGTGTTGCAAACGGAATATACCCCCTATCCTACTGTGGTGGGTATAAAAAATTTACAACCATTATGAGGATTGCAGCAAAGAATTTTGTTGCGTGTATAGAAGTTTTTTTTTTCATTCTCTCAATTTAAATGTGATAAAGTTCTGTTCCCCATCTACTTCCGGTAGCCTGTGATTACACAGGAAGTTGTCTGTTGGAAATTTCTCTTGGCAAATCCTTAATTAATGCTTCTTGAAGTCTTAATGTTAAATTACACTTTTGCAACTCGCAGAGATTTGTCTTACCTGACATATTCAGACGCAATTCACCCTCATAGTATTCGCCAACTTTTACCCAATTGTATTGGCCCTCTTTGGATTGTTTAAAGTGAATGATGTTATATCGAGCTGGGCCATCACCATTGGTGTCGAAGCGGAAATGGTCCCCGCTGAGTCCTGTAAATACATTGAAAATTTGTGTCAAAAACGCTTTTTACAAGGAATTCTAGGGTTCTCGCAAAGAGAAAGTAAGTAAATAGCAGACATTTTGCACAAAAAGAAGCTTTTTTACTCACCTTCGAATTCCACCTTCCTTAAGAATCGCAATAAATCCGCGCCTTTGGTTGGTTTCATGGCATCACACAATGAAGGTTTGCCGTCACATAATTCGCGGTGCATGTCTCTGTGGAATTAGGTGGAAAACATTTCGCATAAATCAATTTAAGTATTTCGTTACATGGCGCTATAGCGGCCATTATATGCCATGACTTGGTCACTTAATATGACCTTGACCATGGCAATGGGCATTTTAATGAATTGAGGCAAGTGTAATCTATGTCAAGGAAATTTAAGTTTTCCTTGTTTCTACATTTAAGTGAATTAAATTTAAAGTCCAACAATTTAAAATTTTATGCACAAAGTAAAAAATTTTAGCAACAATTTACCTTAGAGCATAGGCAAAAGCCATAACGGCATCACTAACGAATTGCAGTTGATCTTCGAAATCAGTATCCTCGCGGGACAAACGCTCAGTTTTCGAACAGGTTCGATTGTAATTGTTATAGGGAGTACTCGAACTGCCAGGGTAGCGACATTGAAAATGGTCTTCCCAGAATTCTGTAAAAGAAGACAAAAACATTATTGAATTAATAAGAAAGTTTGGTTTAGCGTTGAAGTATTAAATGAAGAAAGTAAAAAGGCGTAAAGATCGGCCAGGCCAAACTTTGGATACCCACTAACTCGGGTATATATGTAAACCACCTTTCGTCAAAATCCAGTAAAAAATGCATATCTTATGTCCCATAGCAGCAGATCTGAACCATATACGACACGGATGTCGAAGAGCCTAATATAAGTAACTGTGACAAATTTCAGTGAAATAGTATTATAAATGCCCCTTTTATGGAGCCAAGACTTTAAATCGATATATCGGTCTATATGCCAGCTATATCCAAATCTAAACCGATTTGGGCCAAGTTTGGGAAGAATGTCGAAGAACCTAACAAAACTCACTGTCCCAGATTTCGGCGAAATCGGACAACAAATGTTCTTTTTATGGCCCCAAAACCTTAAATCGAGAGATCGCTCTATATGGCAGCTATATCAAAATATTGATCGATCTGAGCCAAATCGAAGAATAATGTTGAAGGGTCCAATACAACTCAATGTCCCAGATTTCGGCGAAATCGGACAATAAATGCGCCTTTTATGGCCCCAAAACCTCAAATCGAAAGATCGGTCTATATGGCAGCTATATCAAAATTTTGATCGATCTGAGACAAATCGAAGGAAAATGTCGAAGGGCTTAGCGCAACTCACTGTCCCAAATTTCGGCGACATCGGACTATAAATGCCCCTTTTATGGCCCCAAAACCTTAAATCGAGAGATCGGTCTATATGGCAGCTATATCTAAATCTAGACTGATCTGGGCCAAATTGAAGAAGGATGATGAACCTAACACAACTCACTGTCCCAAATTTTGGCAAAATCATACAATAAATGTACATTTCATGGGCCTAAGACCCTAAATCGGCGGATCGGTCTATATGGCAGCTGTATCCAAATATGGACCAATCTGAGCCAAATCGAAGAAGGATATTGGATGGACAAACACAACTCACTGTCCAAATTTCAGCTACATCGGATAATAAATGTGGCCTTTATGGGCATAAGACCCTAAATAGACCGATCGGTCTATATGGGATTTCAAGATATAGTCCCATATAGCCCATCTTCGAAGTTAAATTGCTTATGGACAATTGAAGAATCTGTGCATAGTTTCAGCTCAATATGTCTATTTTTGAAGACTGTAGCGTGATTTCAACAGACAGACGGACGGACATGTCTAGATCGTCTTAGATTTTTACGCTGATCAAGGATATATATACTTTATAGCGTCGGAAAATGAATATACCCCCATCCTTCGGTGGTGGGTGTAATAACAAGGGGCCAAAAAAGGTCATAAGAGTACTTCAGCAAATTTGGACACAAATTAGAGCTTATAGGAATTTAAAAGGTACAAATTGTTCCTTTGTGTCTCGACGTTGTTGTTGTTGTAGCCACATGTCTGTATACGGAGCTGCCTCCGTTAAGCTCCATAGATGAGTAAGCTCGTTCCGGGATCGCCGCGGGACAAGATGGTTATTTAAAGAAAGCAATAACTCGCCTCGTCATATCGAGCATCATTGGCACTCAGTATTTATGGCAGAGCCATTGCCGCCCGGCTTCTCAGTGAGACTCTTAACTCGATATCGCTGATTGTCTGCGACCGTAGTTGCAGCTACTCCGTATGGATTTACTATCCGAACCTGTGGACACGCCCGGTAGATCGCAGCTAAGTTTCCATGTCAGCGATGAACCCTACACAGTTTGGAGCTCAAAGTTCCAATCTGTGTTGTGCTCTAGTTATCCCGCGGGGTGCCTCGAGGTAGTTGAAGACTGTTGGATGTTGCAGTTTGTTTTTCATACCCACCACCATAGTATGGGGGTATACTAACCTAGTCATTCCGTTTGTAACACCTCGAAATATTGATGTAGGACCCCATAAAGTATATATATTCTTGATCGTCTCGACATTATTAGTCGACATGGGTCCGTCTGTCGAAATCATGATAGCCGTCGAACGCATAGAGCTAGCCGCTTGAAACTTTGCACGGATACTTAGTATTGATTAAAGTGCCCTTCAACTAAATTTTTTTGTATAAATTTTTAGCAGAATCCATGGTGGTGGATTCCCAAGGCACGTTTTTTCCTCTTTTTTTTTTTGCATCCCAGTTTAATGTTAAGATGTGTTAAGAACCTAATTATGCTAAAAATAATATATTTTTTCAGAAGGTATGTGAAATTCGATATGGGTCTTATTCAAGAACAACTATTGAGGGCATCAAATGTCATGACCATTACTCACCTACAAACCAGGGATTTCTTTGATTATTTTCGACAGTTAGACTCAAGAAGTACTCCTCAAAGCCTTTGACAGGATTCGCTTGGGGCTGCACTGATAAGGTTCCTTCAACCTGAAATAAAGCATGGGAAAAATCTCATTATTCAAATTATCAAACAAAAATTAGCCGAATTGAAGACAAGCAAGCTAATGTTATACCAAATAGTCAATAACATTTCATTATTCTTAACCCCCTCCTCCACAGAACCACCTATCACCAATTTTAAGTTACAAATGTCACAAATGCATACAATTTGCCTTAAATACCGACGATGTCATAAAAAAGAACTTTGCCTATCCTCGAACAAGTCTAAAAGCCCTTCAATACTAATGTTAAAATAACACGGAATTGCCAAAACAATGAAAGAAATACAAAACAAGCGAATACCGTACTGACTCTGGCAGGTTAATGTTTAATTAAATGGCAAAATGTTTCAGTTATTTTATCATTAAAACAAATTGCAGCAAATTAAACCGTTCACCTTCAGCCAATGCCACAGGAATTGTTGTGATTGAAGTCGACACAGCCAAGTGGCAACCAAGGCAAACTCACTGCGCGATGTTGCCCTGCATTCCATGAATGCTTCCCATAGTGGTTGTAGCCCTACCCCGATCAAATGTTTCACATTCCCAAACCTCCTATTGGCTGCCTTTCATCGAAATTGCAAAAAATAAAAACAAACTCAGAACAAAAGGAGAAAAAAGTATCAGTCATTAGTCCTTGCTGCGTTTTGTTCCATTTCAGTTGCTATGGCCTGGTGTGGGGGAAAAAATACCTAACATTCCATTGGAAGAAAAGGAAACTGTTAATGGTAACAATATGTTGCCTTCAAAACAATTTCCTTCTTTTTTCTCCCTTTTCTACTTTGGCAGCATCAAGTGGCTTATGCCTATAGTTTTGTTACTATGTTCAGTGTTGCCTTTGAGTGTAAAATAGATAGTAACAAAAAAACCCTAGAAACTTTCTCAGACAATGGTTAGGTTAGGTTTAAGTGGCAGTCTGCCATCAGATTAACTTCGATGTTTTCGTCCATTGCGATACCACAGGAACAGAAGAAAAAGAATGCTTTCTAGTTCCTACCGTTGAACTATGCAGATCACTTTAAAAAGCGCAATAACTTGCGAATGTTCACATCCATTAAATCAGACAGGTTCTCAAAGAAATGAAAACCTAAAGTGTAACTTCTCCTGACTGCTGGTGCGGACACACCTACAGAAGGTGTCCTATAGAGTCTTCCTCTTCGATGTCCTCACAACTTCTACAAAAGTCGTTGCTAGCAACCTTTAGTCTGTCAGCATGTTTTTCGATTAGACAGTGACCTGTCATGACGGGCACAATGACTGAGACGTTAAGACCTCTTCAAGTCTGGATTGGGCCACATAATCGTTGTCCTTCGGGCCTCGTCCTGAAAACTTTGCTTACATGTCGCTAGAGGCATACCCACAGATTCCAGTATCCCTGGAATGTATAAGGTAGTTCCTAATCTCTCAAGCTCATCCGCTTTACAATTGCCTGGGATATCACTGTGGCCCGGCACCCAGAGCAGGTGAATTTGGAACTGTGCAGCCATCTTGTTGAAAGATCTGCGACAGTCGAAAGCGTTTATTGTGTTCGGTTAGGGTTAGGTTTTCCAGGGATTTAATGGCTGCCTGGCTGTTTGAGAAGATATTAATGCCAATCGTCATTATGACATTGTATCTTAGCCATTCCACAACTTCCTTAATTGCAAGGATCTCTCCTTGATACACAGTGCAGTGGTCGGGTAACCTTTTCGATATGATAAGTTCTAGATCTTTAGACCCCAAAGCCTACCTGGTCGTCGAGTTTGAAATTATCCGCATAGAAGTCTATGTAACTTCTGTTACCAGGGATATCGTAGTTCCAATCGGTTCTATCAGGATTAGCAAAAAGCGGCCCAGGTAGATTGTAATCCACACTGCCTGGAACATCAGATATTCCGTATAGAAGTCTATGTAACTTCTGTTACCAGGGATATCGTAGTTCCAATCGGTTCTATCATGATTAGCAAAAAACAACTCAGGTAGGGTGTAATCCACACTGCCAGGAACATCGGATATTGTATCAAGGATAACACAGTGTCCGTAGTCGCCACCTGACCAAAGGGAATGCCCCCATAGCCTCAAACTGTTGGATTTTAAGTTAAATTTCCTATCCAGCAAAATATTTTGGTAGTTGGTATTTTGAGCTTTCTCTAAATCGAACATTCTCTCCTTCCAAGGAGGTGCGACTGTAGGCAACTTGTATCTCCTGCTGAAAACAACTACTTCTATTTTGCTCGGATTTATACCTAGACTACTTTCGGTAGCCCACCTAGCTGTTGCACGTAGAGCTTCCTGAAGTATATCTCTTAGAGACAATACAGCATGCCTGCGATAGGAATCCGAGCAGAAAGGGAAGGAAAGTATATATATTCTGATAGGATTAGACTTTAGTTTAGACCCCGATCTCTGATGGCATCGCTCACGCGAGTTTAAATCCCGGCTAGAAAATTTTCAGTGGTTACACGGGCTGTAACTTTGAGGTCCGACTTATGTGGTATTCATCGTTATCACGGGAAGCTTAGCTGAAAGCTACCGTCCACAGGTTACGGATAGTGGAAAGCTTCGTATTGGTGCAAATGCGGCCGCGGGCAGTCATCGATTTTGATAGAAGAGTCTTAGTGAGGGGTCAGGTGGCATTGACTATTACTTAATTACTGAGTGCCAGTGATACTCGGCGAGTTATTGGTATTTTCAAATAACCAATGGCCAACATGAGCGTTTATTCCCAGATTGGGGATGGCTTAGTGAATTAGTTTGTAACACCCAAAAGGATGAGAGATAGACCCATTGATAAGTATACCGATCGACTCAGAATCATTTTCTGATTCGAATTAGCTATGTCCGTCCGTCTGCCCATGTTAATTTGTGTACAAACTATAAGTCGCAGTTTTCATCCGATTGTCACAAAATTTGGTACACGCATGTTTTTGGCCTAGAGACGTAGCCTATTGAAATTGGAAAAAATCGGTTCAGATCTGGATATAGCTCCCATACATATGTTCGTCCGATTTTCACTAATAAGGCAATAAAATGGTCATTTGTTAACCGATTCTCTCGAAATTTGGCAGAAAGGATATTTTACGACTATCGACATTACTGGTGAATTTCATGGAAATCGGTTCAGATTTAGATATAGCTGCCAGATATATATTTCGCGCGATTTTCACTTCTATGGTCAGTGCAAGTGCATTTATTGACCAATCTCGCCAAAACTTTGTACAGCGATTTCCCCGTCGACTACCACAATATCTAAGAAGTTTGCTAGAATCGGTTCAGATTTGGATATTGCTCCCATATATATGTTCGTCCGATTTGTAGTATTATAGCAATAAAATTGTCTTTTGTTAAGCGATTTTCTCGAAATTTGGCAGGAGAGATTTTCTCCTGACTCTCAATATTACTGGTGAATTTCATGAAAATCGGTTCAAATTTAGATATAGCTGTCATATATGTATATCGCCCGATTTTCACTTTAAGAGCCATTACATTTATTGACCAATCCTACACAATGCTTTCCTCAACGACTACCACATTATCTGAGAAGTTTGCTCGGAATCGGTTCAGAATTAGATGTAGCTCCCATATATATGTTCGTCAGATTTTGGGTAATTTGGCATAATGTTGTCATTTGTCAACCGTAGTTTTTACAGTTTGAACATATTTGCTCGCCGAGGTCCATCAAAATTGGTTCAGAATTAGATTTAGGTCCCACATTGTACTTATAGGATAGTTGTAGGGTATACAGTCGGCACCGCCCGACTTTTGCCTTTCCTTGCTGGTTTTAACTAGTTTTTTTCGATTTTCTCCCACCGAGCGTTGTTGTGCATCTCCTGCTGAAACAAGAATTTCTACTTGAAGAACGTCTCTAAAAGTATGGGGAAACTTTACTGTAATCGTTATAGCATTATATAAAATGAACTTAGTTGACCCGAAGCCTTTCGGGTCAACGAGACGGTCGGCGAAAATCCTATGTGAATATCCGGATCGTGAAAATACGAGACTATTACTGAAAAGAAGTAAGAAGGAGGTCAGTGTAGCTTTCGGTATCATAACGGGACACATAGGACTACGAACTCACTTATGCAAAATCGGTGTGGCAAGTGATAGCATATTTAGGGAAGATGATGAGACGTTGGAGAATTTCCTATATCATTTCCCGGCTTTCGCGGCTAACAGATACCGGTACTTTGGAGGGGATACAATACCAGACATGAACAAACATAGGGACGTGGTATGCAAAACAATTAAGGATTTTGTAAAGCACGGAAGTGCGGAATTCCTAACTTAGATTTTCGAGATTAATTTTTAGTATTTAAAGTGCAGAACAAGCCGATTACTGGCTTAGGTGTATGTCCATAGCGGCATGGGGTGGATTAGTATCCGCATACCCTTTTCAGCCTAACCTAGTCTAACCTATAGCACGATAGGATTCGTTAGAAGAAACACCCAAAACAGCGGCAACACTGGCGACATCGATAAGCACCCTCATTTTGAAACGAGTGTATATTTCACTGAAATGATAACCTTCATTCTCTTATAAAATACTAACAATATACAACTTTCTTTTTTCTTCCAGCTGTCCATTTGTTTTTGTTTTCGTTTTTGTTTTTGTACTGGACAAAACAAAAATAATTGACAAGCTTACAATAGGAATTTGTAACAAAAGGCCAAGATGAAAAGCCACTACAGCTTTAATAAACGCCATCGAATGTTCTAAGTTACCAAGGCCTAGACCAGCTGACACATAGCAAAAAAGTTCAGTTAAATAGATTAATGGAAGGATGAATGAAGAGCCACATTGACAAACGGACTGACAGACATAGACACTTGAAAGTAATTCGTTTTACTGTGAAATACGTTGTTAAGATATTCCTCCTTCTGCCGTCAATGGTATGAACACTTCTTAGAAGAACAACGAAAAGAAAAATCATTAATCAACAATGCTTTAAGTTAAGATGTTTAACCTTTAATAAATAAAGCTCAACCCTGGGGACTTTTATTAGCAATAAAGCATAGCCTTAAGTGATAAGGAAGCTTTGTATGTCATTCCATCTATGTTTTTAATACTTTTTCTTATAAATGGGGATTTGAAAGCATGCCTAAATTGTGAATTTGAAAATCACAGGTATAATTGTTCTAACTCCCCACCTTTTCCAGGCCCAGCAGGCTACCACTTTTTTGCTAACGGGATATGGTGAGCCATTAATCAACTGGTATTGGTCTTTATAAGGTGGTTCAAAATAAGCAAGGCAGTCAGAAACCCCAGACAACTCGGTCTTTAGCTTGAAAGATCGGTGAGAACTTTATTGGGTAAAACATGGTGACTAAAGCTTATAACCAAAGTTATGGTATGGCTCAGTATGAGGTAACATTCTCAACCGAGTGCAGTCACGTGAGGAATATCAACATTAGCTTCGACTTCAGCAGCAGAAAAACTCGGAGGGGCCTTGTAAGGTCTCTTGCTGCACTAAACAAGCAGCCCTGGCAACATCGACAACACATCCATCACCACACCAAGGCTGGCGAAAATCTAATGGCCCCTATACCTTACAGCACAGTCGGCCTTTATATTGGCCAACACCTGTCGGGACACCCAGCCAGGACACCCAGCCGGGACACCCAGCCGGGACACCCAGCCGGGACATCCAGCCGGGACACCCAGCCGGGACACCCAGCCGGGACACCGAGCCGGGACACCCAGCCAGGACACCCAGCCGGGACACCCAGCCGGGACACCCAGCCGGGACACCCAGCCGGGACACCCAGCCGGGACACCCAGCCGGGACACCCAGCCGGGACACCCAGCCGGGACACCCAGCCGGGACACCCAGCCGGGACACCCAGCCGGGACACCCAGCCGGGACACCCAGCCGGGACACCCAGCCGGGACACCCAGCCGGGACACCCAGCCGGGACACCCAGCCGGGACACCCAGCCGGGACACCCAGCCGGGACACCCAGCCGGGACACCCAGCCGGGACACCCAGCCGGGACACCCAGCCGGGACACCCAGCCGGGACACCCAGCCGGGACACCCAGCCGGGACACCCAGCCGGGACACCCAGCCGGGACACCCAGCCGGGACACCCAGCCGGGACACCCAGCCGGGACACCCAGCCGGGACACCCAGCCGGGACACCCAGCCGGGACACCCAGCCGGGACACCCAGCCACACAATCAAGACAACTCTGTTATATATGCTAAGGTGGGATGTTGTTCCCTCTGCACACTGGCTGGGTCGTCTAGACCCAGGACACATCCTGCATATTGACATCGATCCTTGTTCTGCAGGAGTTGAGACGGCTGTATCTGCTGGACGTAATTGAGCCAGAACTAGTCTGGTTTGCCGGGGGAGTTAAATTTTTTTTAGATGCAATGGGAGGCGGCGGAAACAATCTCCCGAAAAAACTCCGACGAATTCGTATCGCTGACAAACTCAACTGGCGCAACGTAGTCCATTGTAGAGCTTCCCGGGATATTTCTGTCAACGAGTAGTTCTAGTGTTTCCTCAATGGACATTGTCCATACATTCTCTGACTTTTGAATGTATCCTACCTTAATAAAGGGAGATTTTTTAGCTATTATCTTTTTGGCAACATTGATTTAAACAGCTCACGCACGTTTCGTGTTTTGCTTCACTGTCAAACGTCTTATGTTTGGCCAGTAATTTAACCAAGAAAAACCCTCGATGACCGGGGCGATTCGCAATATTGGGAAAGAGGTCCGCAGACTTTTTAACAGAGCACGTCGTAAAAAGGCGGAAGTTTATGGGGATGTGTATTACACTCGGCTCAAGGGATACAATAAGATTACCAGAGCGGCAAAACGTGCCACCTGGAAGCTTTTCTGGAAACAGATCGATAGCGTTAATGACGCCGCCACGTTAAAAAAGTTTCTCTCAAAAACCCATGTCCAAACTGAAACTTTAGTAGACGACATGGGAGTGAGAGCAGAGACAATGGAGGACATGTTGAGGCATTTTGTTGCTGAGGCTGAGAGCAGAGACAACGGAGGACATGGTGAGGCTTTTGATGAAAACCCATTTTCCAGAAGCTACGAAGGGACTCGAGGAGACACCGGAATCTTGGTATAATGACTTTGATCAAAGGTTTATAATAACGGAATTTATGGTGAAGGAATCCTTGAGGAGCTTCAAACCATTTAACACCGGACCTGATGGAATATTCCGGCGTTACTACATAAAGAGGCAGACTATCTGGCAATTCATCTGGCCAAAATTTTCACAGCGTGCCTAATAGTTGCATATACTTCCAAGGCCTGGCAGGAGGCAAGGGTGGTGTTTATACCCAAGCCCTGCAAGGCAAGTTATGTGACACCAAAGGCCTGCAGACCTATAAGCCATACGTCCTTTCTACTCAAAACCATGGAACGTGTTGTGGACGCCATGATAAGGAGTAGGACATCCAGCGAACTGCTCAAACACAAACTGCATGCCCATGTCAAGGGAAGGTCGGTGGAGACTGCCCTGCACGAGGTTGTGCATAAAATAGAAGAATCCTTCGATGCCAAAACGTACACACTGGCGGACTGACACACTGATCCAATCCTTAGACCAGTATCGGACGGACCCGGTCCTTAGAGACTGGATAAACCATATGCTAAGAAACAGGTGGATAAATTGTGTGTCCCATGGCATACATATAAGGGAGAAAGTGACACAGGGCTCGCCACAGGGGGGGCATTTTATCGTCACTCCTATGGGTGACCACAATAAATGACCTATTACGGATGCTGACTGAGGAGGGATTTGAACCCGTCTGCTACGCAGACGATGTTATAATACTTCTAAGGGGTAAGGAACCGAACGAGCTATGCAGAAGGGCCGAATGGGTCTTGCACATGGCATATGAATGGTCTAGACCCAGAGGTCTTAATGTTAACACAGAGAAGACTGAAATATGCCTGTTCACGAGGAAGATAAAGGTGGTCCAATATAACGCACCACGTTTTCTCAATAAGACGATTGCGATATCTGACAAGGTCAAAGACTTAGGTGTGATCTTGGACAGGAAACTGAATTGGAAGTATCACATTCAGGACCGTACTGAGAGGGCTCACAGATGTTGGGCATTATGTAGACGAGCTGTAGGCTCGAAATGGGGCCTGTACCTTATCATAGTCCAATGGCTCTACAGGAGCGTGATTAGACCAATACTTACTTACGCCTCAGTAGTTTGGTGGACTGCTATAGAGAAAAAGTGCAGCATAAGGACCATACAACAGATTCAGAGAATATGTTGTCTTGGCATAGGTGGAGCGATGAGGACCACGCCCCTAGGGCACTGGAGACTATTCTAGATATCCGACCCATTGACACACAGATTAAGTGTGAGGCAGTCACTGCGGTTATGAGACTTAAGCCGATGGGAGAATGGATTGAGAATGGGAGCAACTCATACCATCGCAGTATAATCGAGGCGACGATAGGAAACCTGGGAGAAAGGGAAGAGGTTTCCGATCGGATACCTGAAATGAACCTTGAAGTCGAGTGCGAGGCACTACTGCCATCGGCACAGTCTTGGATTGACGGAGCCCTAGTGTTGCCATCTGGAAGATCATGTTACACGGATGGATCAAAGCTGGAGGACAGAGTGGGCCTGGGGGTCTATATTGAGAACCCAGGGACTGAGATCTGTTTTAGACTGCCTGACCATAATACGGTACTGTAGGCGGAGATGCGGGCGATCACGGAATGACGTTGAGTGTGAACATCTTTACCGACAGTAACATTGTCATGAGGGCAATATTAACCAGTACTGTAAGGTCACGAACGCTCTTGCAGTGTAGGAAGGAGATTAACGCCTTCTCTGAGTATGGAAAAATCCGCATCGTTTGGCCCATAACGGAGTAAGGGGAAATGAAAGGGCAGACGATTTGGCGATGAAGGCCAGAGGACTGGCATCAATAAACTTGGTTAACCCGAAGACTTTCGGGTCGACGCAGTCCGAGTTAAGGGAGTGGGCGACGAATGCGCATGCAACATTGTGGAGCAGCGGAACGGTCGTAAGGACGGCGAAAATCCCATGGGGGGATCCAGATCGTAAGTAGACGAGGCTATTTATGAAAGGGATGAAGAAGGTAGTCAGTATAGCTTTTGGTATCGTAACGGGACACACAGGACTACGAGGTCACTTATGTAAAATTGGTGCGGCAAGTGATAGCATGTGTAGGGCAAGCGGAGAAGATGATGAGACGTTGGAGCATTTCCTTTGTCATTGCCGGCTTGCGCGTCTAACAGAGACCGGCACTTAGGTGGGGACACTAAACCAGACATGAAGCTACTTAAGGGAGTGGCATTGAAAACAATTAAGGATTTTGTAAGTAGCACGGAATTCCTAACTTAGATTTTCTTTTTCGAGTTTACTTTTTTTATTTGTAAACAATTTACACGAATTGGAAACAATTTAACATGAGCAGATGAATATACAGACAGACAGACAAACGGACATAGCTAAATTGCATTAGTAAGTGATTCTGAGTCTATCGGTATACGTACCACAGTAGTGGTGTAGGGTGTAAATACGGTCCTATACAACAACAAAAGGGACTTTTATATTAGGAAACACAAATCTTGGTGGACGTTCGTTTATTGTTATTGCCGGCTGCACCATAGCAATGTTCATACATTCTTTCACATCTAGAGCATTTTACTGGCCTACCTAACTTAAATCCTTATGAATTTGTTCATATATTTTTCTTTCGCTCTTTTTTCCTTCGAGAACCCAGAATTTCCTTCGCCATACTTTGCTCAGCTTCCTTCTATTTGTCTAGTTCGGATTTTCTGTGGGTTTTATTATAGTACTTACCTCAGGCTCATTGCCATCCGATACCAAATTACGAGCACTCCAACCATCAGAGCCAATCCAAGAGAAAGCACCAGTAGCATTGTTACGTCTCACGGCGCGCATTACTTCTCGTACTTCCTGATCGGAACCAAATATTATGGCACCTGGTTTTTTGCACGAAAACGAACATGGAAAGAAAGACACAGGAAGCAAGAATGGGGGTTTAGAAAATTAGAACAAAAGGCCAAAATTAAATAAAAATATACGCACACACACACACATAAACACAAATAAACAATGAAGCCCAAACAATGAAATATAATGAGAGTGGAAAACCATAATGAAAGGTGTCGGTATTAAAAATGTGACTGTGTTGGGTTTTGGCTTGGTACGCCCCCACTAGGAGAGTGTATTGTATGGGTGTATGGGTATGTATGGGTGTGTGCAGTCACTGGCCTTGGGTGTAACAGAGCTTAATGATTATAATGAATAAAACGGAAGTAAAACAGTTCAACTGTAAGGTTTTTAACAGAACACTTGCACCGTGGTTAAGAAACGGCAAAGAGGGAAATAAAGAAATCTCAACAGCTTGAAGTGACTGATTGACTGAAGTGACTTATAATGATTGAAGAGAATATCTTCTAAAGCAAATGGGCGAAACAAGTAGTGAAAGGAAAGGTCGGGCGTTACCGACTGTATAGCAGTCGACACTATCGATTCTTTCCGTTACTTTCAATCGAA
>NC_081556.1:35124760-35134760 GCF_963082655.1 Stomoxys calcitrans | reverse complement strand
CCTGCTAACTGCTAGTAAGGGACACACACACAGAAGGTGTTCTATAGTCTCTTCGATGTCCCAACAGCTTCTGAAAAAGTCGTTGCCGGCAACCTTCAGTCTGTGAGCATGATTTCGGATTAGACAGTGACCTGTCATGACAGACCCAATGACTGAGAAATCTGTTCTTGCCAATGACAGCAAAGCGGTAGACCTCTTCAAGTCTATATGAGGCCATATAGTTTTGAAATGCTCACAGCCCCCTCTTTGTGACCATCTTTCATTCGTTGTCCTTCGGGCCTGGTCCTGAAAACTTATCTTACATGTCGCTGGAGGCATAGCCACAGATTCCAGTATCCCTGGAATGTGTAGGGTAGTTCCTGGTCTCGCAAGCTCATCCGCTTTACAATTCCCTGGGATATCTCTGTGGCCCGGCACCCAGAACAGGTGAATTTTGAACTGTTCAGCTATCTCGTTAAGAGATCTGTGACAATCGAGGGCGGTTTATGTGTTCAGAAATACGTTCTCTAAGGATTTAATGGCTGTCTGGCTGTATGAGAAGATATTAATGCCAATCGTCGTAATGGCATTTTATCTTAGCCATTCCACTATTTCCTTAATTGCAAGGATCTCCGCTTGATACACACTGCAATAGCCGGGTTACCTCTTCGATATGAACATTTCTAGATCTTTTGATCTTTAAAGTACACCATAAGCCCACCTGGTCGTTTAGTTTGGAACCATCCGTATAGAAGTCTATGTATCTTCTATTATCAGGGATATCGTAGTTGCAATCGGTTCTATCAGGAATAGTGGTACAGTAATTTTTATCACAAAGCGGCTCAGGTAGGGTGTAATCCACACTGCCTGGAACATCGAATATTGTATCAAGGATAACACAGTGTCCGTAGCCTCCACATGACCAATAAAAAAGCTCCCTTAACCTTACGGCAGTGATCGCTGCAACTTGGGTAGCCACAATGTCCAGAGGCATAAGATGTGGCACTAAATCAGTGCGGCTGTGATGCACAAACAAGCCATCTTTTGAATCCGGTTAAGTATTGAGACCACCAGACCACAACTCCATATAGCATTATAGGTCTGACAAGGAAACTGCAATCTATTGGTTTGCCTTTAATGACATGTAAGCTACGTCTTCAGGACCGAAGGGAAACAAATAACAAATGGTTCCAATATGAGGATTGTGAAAACTCCCAAAATTTTGTGGCTCAATCTAGACTCGAAAAGGTCTACCACTTTGCTGCCGCTGGCTAGAACAGATATCTCAGCAATTGTGTCTGTCATGACAAGTGTGGTCGGTTAACATGATGACAGACTGAAGGTTGCAAGTAACGACTTTGAAGAGGGGAGACTACAATAAGCGGTAAAACGTGTCTCCTGGAAGCTTTTCTGCGAACAGGTCTATAGCGTTAATGACGCCGCCAAGATAAAAAAGTTTCTCTCAAAAACCAATGTTCATACTGAAACTTTAGTAGATGACATGGGAGTGAGAGCAGAGACAACGGAGGGCATGTTGAGGCTTTTGATGAAAACCCATTTTCCACAGGATACGACGAGACTCACGGAGACACTGGAATCTTGGAATAATGACGTTGATCGAAGGTTTATAATAAGGGAATTTATGGTGAAAGAATCCTTGAGGAGCTTCAAACCATTTAAGTCAACCGGACCTGATGGAAAATTTCCAGCGCAGTTGTAGGTTATAATAAAACACTTATTTTTCAAGGAGATCGGTTTATATGACAGCTATATTAGATTATGTTAGCTTAGGTTGAAAAGAGGGTGCAGTAATTGATCCGCCCGATGTCACTATGGACATACACCTTTGCTAGTAATCGGCTTGTTGGCAGCTATATTAAACCATGAACCGATATGGCCCATTTTCTATGCCAACCGATCTGTACTAGTAAGAATAATTTATGCAAAATTTCACGCACCCCGCTATACTCCTTCGAAAGTCAGCTAGCTTTCGACAGACATACGGACAGGTGGACCGATTGACGGACTTGGCCAAATAGACTTAGAATGTCAAGACGATAAAGAATATATGTACTTTATTGGGTCTCCGATCATTATTTCGATTAGATACAAAGGGAATGACGATATTGGTATACCCACATCCTATGATGAAGGGTATCACAATTGCAGGCATTGTACATGGTGTTGTATACGTTATATTGGTAATCATGTTGTATTTCTATCACTCATACGCACAATGTTACAAGCTATTCAATCAAACACTGCAGTTTCACCAAGGACAACTAGTGCAAAATACTTAAACGAAACAGTAATTATTGCTCTATCCTTGGTAAGTTGCACAATTAACTAAAAAAATATTTTGTCACTTTGAGAATATATTGCATGCGTGCACCAGCGCAATAGGACAGTATTGCTTTGGAAAGAATCATAATACTATACAATAAAGAAACAAATGCAAAATTATGATCCTTTATCATGATTCAAAAGGCAATGAAATAATATATTTGCTTGAGACACATTTACAGGGCTCTGGGCTTAGGTAAGGCCGACACCGGATAACTATGAGCACCCCACAGGCTGGAACTTTGAGCTCCGACTTGTATGGTGTCCATCGCTATCACGGGATGCTTAGCTGAAAGCTACCGGGCGCGTTCATAGGCTGCGGATAGTGGAAAGCTTAGTTTTTATGCGGAGTAGCTGCAAATGCTGCCGCAGGCTGTTAGCGCTTTCGAGAGGAGAGTCTTGGTGAGGAGTCAGGTGGCACTGGTTCTTAATTGAATACTGATTGCCAATGATATTCGAGATGGTAAGGCGACTAATTGGCGCCTTCAAATAACCAATGGCCACCATCAGCTTCTGTTCGCAGGTAAGGGGCGGCTGGAGGCGAGCGACGGATCTTAGAGCAAGAGCAAGCACAAAACCCATGCGGTTGGGGCGCTGGGCCAGTAACCCGCTGAAAAACTATAAGAATCACTTTGCACCCTCTTTTCAACCTGACCTAACCTTACCTTAGGGGGAGAGAGAGGGTAGACGTATGGGCTATGGAACTGATGTCGATATATTTCAGCACGATATTGTCATGATTTCCGATTTGGTGGTGTTTTCGGGGGTGAGCTGTATCCCTAGACACTTGACCCTGAAAAAATTATCAGCATCGTGCTCAAATACCATTTATTTCAGCCCCTTATTGCCATTTGCCAAACACTTGGCCCCAAAATTTTTACTCTTTTGTTTTGGAAAGGGGCGGTGCCACATATCCGTGATCATTTGGATATCTACTCTCAAATACCTTTATTTAAGCACCACATTGATGTGGTCGGCAAATATGTTCGATTTAGGGCTGTTTTGGGGAGTGGGGTGGTCCCCCGAACACTTAGCCCTGAAAATATATCAGCATCGTTCTCTTCTCTCAAATATCATTTATTTTAACCCCATATTGGCATAGGCCTCAGAATTGCATATCAAATTCGTTTTCTAATCTCTAATACCGTTTAACCCCTTATTGCAAAAGTCAGCAAATAAGCCCGGTTTGGGCTATGGGCCCTAAAAATTCTCAAAATTGTGATCCATTCCCTTTAACAGTCAAAATGTCATGGTGTGCAAGTCCGTCCCATTTGGGGGTTGTTAGGGGTGTGGGACGTCCCCTAGGCAGTTGGTTCCGAATCTTGATATCTAATCCCAAGTACCTTTCATTTGAGCCCCATATTTCCATAGTAGCAAACATGATTGATTTGGGGGATGGGCGGCCTTTCAGTGACTTGGCTCTGAAAATTATATCAGATTTGTCTTCTACTCTACAATACCTCTTTTTACAGCCTCATATTGGAATGGTCAGCAAATATGTCCTATATGAGTGGTGTTATGGGGAAGGGGTGGCCCCATAGATACTTTATCCCGAATATTGATATCAGATTCCTGCTTTACTCCCAAAGACCTTTCATTTGAGCCCCATATTGCTATGATCGTAAATTTGTCCTCTGTTTTGGGGGTGTTTTTGGAAGGAGCGGTCCCCCAAACGCTTGGCCCCACATTTGGATATCAGATTCGAGTTCTAGACCCAAATACCTTTTCTCTAAGTCCCATATTGTCATGGTTAGTAAATAAGTCCTGTTTGATGGGTGTTTTGGGGTAGGGGTGGACCCCCAGAAACTTGGTCCCACTTTTGCATATCAGATTCGTATTTTACTCGCAATTACCTTTGATTTGAGTCCCATATTGCAATGGTCGGTAAATATGTCCGATTTAGGGGTGTTTTGGGGGTTGGGGTGGTCCCCCAAACACTTAGTCCGACAATTGGATATCAGATACGTTTTCTTATCCAAAATACCTTTCATTGGTCTAAATATATCTTTGGTAGGTTTAGGGTGGGGCGGCCCCCCTAGGCACCTCATCTGACATTTGGATACCTACTTTTTATACCCTCCACCATAAGATGGGGGGTATACTAATTTCGTCATTCTGTTTGTAACTACTCGAAATATTCGTCTGAGACCCCATAAAGTATATATATTCTTGATCGTCGCGACATTTTATGTCGATCTAGCCATGTCCGTCCGTCTGTCCGTCCGTCCGTCCGTCTGTCTGTCGAAAGCACGCTAACTTCCGAAGGAGTAAAGCTAGCCACTTGAAATTTTGCAAAAATACTTCTTATTAGTGTAGGTCGGTTGGTATTGTAAATGGGCCATATCGGTCCATGTTTTGATATAGCTGCCATATAAACCGATCTTGGGTCTTGACTTCTTGAGACTCTAGAGGGCACAATTCTTATCCGATTTGAATTAATTTTTGCACGAAGTATTTCGTCATGATATCCAACAACTGTGCCAAGTATGGTTGAAATCTGTCTATAACCTGATATAGCTGCCATATAAACAGATCTGGGGATTTGACTTCTTGAGCTTCTAGAGGGCGCAATTCCTATCCGATTTGGCTGAAATTTAGCATGACGTATTTTATTTTTACTTTCAACAACTGTGTCAAATAAGGTTCAAATCGGTTCATAACCTGATATAGCTGCCATATAAACCGATCTGGGATCTTGACTTCTTGACCTCTAGAGGTCGCAATTATTATCCGATATGCCTGAAATTTTGTACGATGGATTCTCTTATGACCATCAACAAACGTGTTTATTATGGTCTGAATCGGTCTATAGCTCGATACAGATCCCATATAAATCGTTCTCTCTATTTTACTTCGGGAGCCCCAATGGGCGCAATTCTTATACGAATTGGCTGAAATTTTACACAGGTCTCCAACATATAATTTAATTGTGGTCCGAACCGGACCATATCTTGATATCGTTTTAATACCAGATCAACTATTTTCTTATATCCTTTTTAGCCTAAGAAGAGATGCCGGGAAAAGAACTCGACAAATGCGATCCATGGTGGAGGGTATATAAGATTCGGCCCGGCCGAACTTAGCACGCTTTTACTTGTTATTTTTAGGGTGCTTAAGAGAGCACACAAAGTTTCGCTTAAATCGCACCACCCATCTTCGAGATCTGCCGTTTCTGAAAATTAAGGTAAGGGGGAGGGTCAGATATTAAAAAATGTAGTACCCTATTTTTACCACGGGATAATTATGCACCATCAGTGAAAATTTAATGGAAATTGGTTTAACGGTGTTAGAGTCTATAAGGAATACACAAACAAACACAAATAGATTTTTATATATTAGAAGATGTATCCGGTGGGTGGGTATCCGTAGTTCGGCCCGGCCGAATCTAATGCCCTTTTATTTTACTCACCACCACAGAATAGGGTTATACCAATATCGTCATTCCATGTTTACCTCTTCGAAATATTGGCTTGGAACCCTTTAAGGTATATATTTACCTGATCGTATTGTCATTCTTAGTCGATTTACCTATGTCCGTCCCTCACTCTGTTCGCACGTCAACTTTCGAAGGCGTAAAGCTTAAATTTTATAGGTTGGGTGGGATTGTAAATGGGCCAATCGGTTTTGACAATTTTTTTCCCAACATTTTGCTTTAAAATTTTATTTCAATAATCATTCTCATAAAAAATATTTCCCTGGAGAAAGTTGATTAAAATTTTGTCTTAATCGAAAATTGTATAGAATTTTGCATTTAAAGTGAATTTAAAGCAAAACAAAAACTCGAAAGTCGAAAGACTTTTGGCATTTAAATCTAATTGTCCTGCTCCCTTTTTCGCTGCTTTTCATGAAATACGGCGTAATCGCAGTAAATAACCATTTTCACTGAGTTTAATATATGCTCAAGTATATGGAGAACTCTTGTTATAGTCACAATTTTCTTATGGCGACGTACATATGTACGGAGGTGCTTTCTTTCACTACCATACGACATTAACTACCCCATGAGTGTCCTTGAAGTAAACAATCTAGCTCACTTGCTGATTGTGTTTGTGAGTGAGTATGATGTGTTACGGGCAAATAGTTTCAATGCATGTTAGCGCTTCATTAGCTAATTTGATTGATAGAAAAGCAGTTGTGACATTGTCATCGATCTAATATCTATTCAATGGGGGAGAACTTGAAGTAAACAAAGTCATAAAAGATTTCAATGGCTTTAATGTCATGAATTGAACAACTTGGAGAAAAAAATGAATTGGTATAGAAAGCTACTTTAAAATTTTTTTAAAAATAAAAAAAAAATATAATGTATTGTAGTAAGAAATTAAAATAAAAATTATATGTATGAGTTAAAATCCACAATTTCCTTCAAACCGGCCATGTTTTCTTACTAAGGCAATAATTGGCTCAAATGGTAGGTATTTGAAGGAAGAAAAAAAAAAATGAAAAAAAAAAGTAAGAAGGCGTTAAGTTCGGCCGGGCCGAACTTTGGATACCCACCACCTCGGGTATATATGTGAACCACATTTCATCAAAATCCAGTGAAAAATGCATGCCTTATGCCCCATAGCAGCTCTATAGATATCATCCGATTTAGACCAAATGCTTATAAGTACAAGTCATTGTTCAACCGAGAGATAGGTCTATATGGCAGCTATATCCAAATCTGGACCGATCTGAGCCAAATTGAAGACAAATATAGAAGGGACCAACACAAGTCATTGTCCCAAATTTCGGCGACATCGGACAATAAATGCGCTTTTTAGGGGCCCAAAACCTTAAATCGAGAGATCGGTCTATATGGCAGCTATATCCAAATCTGAACCGATCAGGGCCAAATAGAAAAAAGATGTCGAAGGGCTCAACGCAACTCACTGTCCCAAATTTCAGCAAAATCGGATAATAAATGTGGCTTTTATGGGCCTAAGACCATAAATCGGAGGATCGGTCTATATGGCAGCTATATCCAAATTTGAACCGATCTAGGCCAAATTGACGAAGGATCTCGAAGGGCTCAACGCAACTCACTGTCCCAAATTTCAGCAAAATCGGATAATAAATGTGGGTTTTATGGGCCTAGGACCCTAAATCGGCGATCAGAGTCGATCCAGCCATGTCCGTCTGTCCGTCCGTCCATCTGCATGTGTTGAAAGCACGCCAACTTTCGAAGGAGTAATGCTAGCCGCTTGAAATTTTGCACAAATTATTTTTGTTAGTGCAGGTCGGTTGGGATTGTAAATGGGCCATATGGGTCCATGTTTTGATGTAGCTGCCATATAAACCGATCTTGGATCTTGGCATCTTGAGCCACTAGAGGGCCCAATTCTTATTCGATTTGGCTGCAATTTTGTATGAGGTGTTTTGTTTTGACTTACAACAACTGTGCTAAGTATGATTAAAAAGGGTTCATTACCTTATATAGCTGCCATATAAACCGATATTGAATCTTGGCATCTCTAGCCACTAGAGGGCCCAATTATTATCTGATTTGGCTGAAATTTTGCACGACGTGTATTGCTATGACTTTCAACAACTTTGCTAAGTATGGTTTAAACCAGTTTACAACCTGATATAGCTGCCATATAAACAGATCTTGAATCTTGACTTCTTGAGTCACTAGAGGGCGCAATTTTTATCCGATTTGGTTGAAATTTGGCACGACCTGTTTCGTTATGACTTTCAACAAATGTGCCAAATATGGTTCAAATCAGTCAATAACCTGATATAGCTGCCATATAAACCCATCTCGGATTTTGACTTCTTGAGCCTCTAGAGGGCGCAATTTTTCGATTTGGCTGAAATTTTGTACAACAGCTTCTTCCAATACCTTCAATATATTGTACATGTCAAATATGGTCTGCATTGGTCTATAGCCTGATACAGCTCCCCTATAAACCGATCTCCCTATTATACTTCTTGAGGCCCTAAAGGGCTCAATTCTTATTCGATTTGGCTGAAGTTTTACGCAATGACTTCTACTAATATTCAAATTAATTATTATCTGAATCGGACTATAACTTGATATAGCTCCAATAGCATAGGAATTCTATTCCTTTATCCGATGTTTACCTAAAAAGGATACCGGGAAAAGAACTCGAAAAGTGTGATCCATGGTGGAGGGTATATAAGATTCGGTACGGCTGAACTTAACATGCTATTACATGTTAGGCTTCATTAAGTTTTGTGAATAAGACCTTTAATCAACAAACCCTTAAAAATATTTCTCATTGTGTGGCTTTAATATCCTTCACCCGACTGGCATTAATTTTTTCTTGTACCCTAAACTTCAAATGTTATATCTCATTTTCTTTTCCTGCAATATGCTAACCACCAAAAACTTTATTCCAATTACATCCTGCGGGCCAAAATTCTTTCCCCTAAATCATTTTCAATCTTATATAATTTTTTCACAATGCGCACTTTGCAAAGCATCTTCACGTCCTTGTTTTGAGTACTTTTGTATTATGGCCATCTACCATAAATCAATACCGGCAAGCAAAGCATGCGCTCGTATTTTATGATGGACTGGACAAATTTCATTTAATTTATGACTGCTGTTACCGTTGTCAACCGAAAAATGCTGGCAAAGTGCAAAAAGAACAATGCCAAAATAGGACAATGACACCATTGTTAGGCGCCGAAAATCGCAGTAAAGGAACAGAATACAATGGGAATTTTATAAGGAAAGTCTCTTTTGAATGTAGATGCTGTTTAAGAGATAAATGAAACAGAAACTGATTAAAATTAATGCATTCAAATCAAAACAGAAGATATTATGCCAAATTTCCGCCAAATCGGATAATAATTGCTGCGGGAGATCGCTATATATGGCAGCCATATCAGATTATAGATCGAGTGGGAGCATACCTGGCACGAATGTTGGTCGATCTAGCCATGTCCGTCCGTACTTTTGTTGAAAGTGGACTAACTTCTAAAAATCTTACACAAATATTTCTCATTGGCGTGGATCATTAGGGTTGGTATATAGGCCTATGAGGTAGAAATAGTTAGGTTAGAATGAAAGCCTGAAATTAGACTTATTTAGATAATTATTGTTTAGACAACTTAGTAGCGACATATGGGAATCGACCCCACAACCACTGCACTGGCAAAAAAGCACGCTTCCAATTCTACCATAGAGCTCCTAGGCTATGGAGTTGCACGTATACAATAACATAAAACTTAATTACTTTTGGATAAAATTTTACCCAAGGACACAGGACAAGAAATGCATCCTCTGTTGCAGATAACCAACAGAGGGTGTATCCCAACGTTCTACAACTGGAACAAGATGACCTGTTCCATGCATATAACGCTTGTAACAAAATGTGACTGCACTAAAATCCAAAAAGTCCACTCCAGTCCTTTCCAGGCTGAACACAGGATGGGAGAGAGAAAACCAAACCAATATCCAAGAATACATTTTTATACCCTACACCACCACTGTGATATAAGGTTTATAACTTTGTGCATTTGTTTGCAACGCTACAAAGGAGAAGAGCTAGATTTATTTATGTCCGTCTGTCTGTCCATGTATTCTTATAATCAAGTTTCAAGTCGCGTTCGATGTCCGACTGCCATAAAACTTTGCACAAGTCAGTTTATTGGTCCGATTTTCGCCTAATTTTGTTTGTTTGTAGTTGGGGGTTGCAAAACGGCCCAAACTTTGGGAACCCCAATA
>NC_081556.1:34957260-35122260 GCF_963082655.1 Stomoxys calcitrans | reverse complement strand
GTCCGTCCGTCTTTCCGTCCGTCTGTCCGTCCGTCTGTCCGTCCGTCTGTCCGTCCGTCTGTCCGTCCGTCTGTCCGTCCGTCTGTCCGTCCGTCTGTCCGTCCGTCTGTCCGTCCGTCTGTCCGTCCGTCTGTCCGTCCGTCTGTCCGTCCGTCTGTCTGTCCGTCTGTCCGTCCGTCTATCCGTCCGTATGTCCGTCCGTCTGTCCGTCCGTCTGTCCGTCCGTCCGTCCGTCCGTCTGTCCGTCCGTCTGTCCGTCCGTCTGTCCGTCCGTCTGTCCGTCCGTCTGTCCGTCCGTCTGTCCGTCCGTCTGTCCGTCCGTCCGTCTGTCCGTCCGTCTGTCCGTCCGTCTGTCCGTCCGTCTGTCCTTCCGTTTGTCCGTCTGTCTGCCGAAAGCACGCTAGCTTACGAAGGAGTGAAGCTAGGTTGGGATGTGAAGGTCGGTTGGGATTGTAAATGGGCCGTATCGGTTCATGATTTGATATAGCTGCCATATAAACCGATCTTGGATCTTGACTTCTTGAGCCACACAGCGCGAAATTTGTATCAGATTTGGCTGAAATTTTCCAAGAGATGTCCGATCTGAACCAAATTTGGGTCCTATGTTAGGAGGCCTAAAGCTACTCATTGTTTCCAATTTCAGCGAAATCGGGTAATAAATAAAACTTTTATGGGCTACAGACCCTTTATCGGCAGATCGGTCTATATGGCAGCTATATCCAAATCTGGACCGATCTGAGCCAAATTGAAGAAGAATGTCGAAGGGCCCAACACAAGTCATTGTCCCAAATTTCGGCGACATCGGACAATAAATGCGCTTTTTATGAGCCCAAAACCTTAAATCGAGAGATCGGTCTATATGGCAGCTATATCCAAATCTGAACCGATCAGGGCCAAATAGAAGAAAGATGTCGAAGGGCCTAAGGCAAATCACTGTCCCAAATTTCAGCAAAATCGGATAATAAATGTGGCTTTTATGGGCCTAAGACCATAAAGCAGAGGATCGGTCTATATGGCAGCTATATCCAAATTTAGACCGATCTTGGCCAAATTGACGAAGGATGTCGAAGGGCTCAATGCAACTCACTTTCCCAAATTTCAGCAAAATCGGATAATAAATGTGGCTTTTATGGGCCTAAGACCATAAATCGGAGGATCGGTCTATATGGCAGCTATATCCAAATATGAACCGATCTATGCCAAATTGACGAAGAATGTTGAAGGGCCTAACATAACTCACTGTGCCAAATTTCATCCAAATCGGATATAAAATGTGGCTTTTATGGGCCTAAGACCCTAAATCTGAGGATCGGTCTATATGGCAGCTATATCCAAATTTGGACCGATCTGAGCCAAATTGACGAAGGATGTCGAGGGACCTAACAAAACTCACTGCCCCAAATTTCAGCAAAATCGGATAATAAATGTGGCTTTTATGGGCCTAAGACCCTTAATCGGCGGAGCGGTCTATATGGGGGCTATATCAAGATATAGTCCGATGTAGCCCATCTTCGAACTTAACCTTCTTATAGACAAAAAAAGAATCTGTGCAAAATTTCAGCTCAATATCTCAATTTTTAAAGACTGTAGCGTGATTTCAACCGACAGACGGACAGACGGACGGACATGTCTAGATCGTCTTAGATTTTCACGCTGATCAAGAATATATATACTTTATAGGGTCGGAAATGGATATTTCGATGTGTTGCAAACGGAATGACAAAATGAATATACCCCCATCCTTCGGTGGTGGGTATAAAAAAAAATAATCCGTGTAAAGTTCTAGCTTAATGTCTCTATTTTTAAAGACTGTAGCGTGATTTCAACAGACAGACGGACGGACATGTCTAGATCGTCTTAGATTTTTAAGCTGATCAAGAATATATATACTTTAAAGGGAAATGGATATTTCGATGTGTTGCAAACGGAATCACAAAATGAATATACTCCCATCCTTCAGTGGTGCGTATAAAAAAGACAGAAAAAGACAGGAGGAGTGGATAAATATACCCCCATCCTTCGGTGGTGGGTATAAAAAAGACAGAAGAAGTGAATAAACCTGAGCGGAAGGTGATGAACCGCCCTTCCCTATGCACAGACCTACCTTCGCCGGCGCGTGTATCACCCCCCGTCGGAACCATCCTGTTCCCTCAACAAACCTCAGGAGAGATACCAGAGGTACGTTCGCAAGTTCACCCAAGGTGTTAGTGTATCCCTATCCTATATACCCCAATACCTAAGTTACTATGCCCCTATCCTTTGACGGAGAGTACGCAAATTATGAATTTTTACTAAAATATCAGAATTTGCATAGAAAGAATTCTTTGTACCTTAAGATTTCTGGCATATTAAAAACGAATTATTTATCATTTTCATAAATCCATGCACTCCAATTAAAATAAAATATTACACAAAATCATGGCAACGGCAAAGGCTTCAAAGAAATTGCATTTGAACGATAAATGAGTTACTCACCCCACTCATTATTCTTTTAAAATGAAACATTTTTACAAATTCAAGGTTACAAACTCATTTGTACGTGAGAATCATATATTGCGTAAATGCTTCAAACTGCATATGTGATTTGAGGTAGAAGTCGTTAAGCGTGCCTTCATTCATAAAAGAACTTCTACTGGGCTATGTAGCATTGCCTTTTGCTTTTAAATAAGAATGCCTGATTGAGCAATGATGACATTTTACAAATGAAGTACACGTAAAATATTAAAAGAAGGGCGTAATTTCCACAAGGCAAATAAGGCACATGTAACACACAAGTCTATATGTGTTCCACCACATGCATCGTGTATTTATTAATACAGTATTCCCTGGGCGTAAAATGTCAAAACGAGCGAAATCAATGCCATCCAATTGAGAATGAAACTGAAACGATTTTGGCGGAATGTGTCACAACCCATTTATTAGACGACATTTTTTGCATACATATACGGGTATATGTATGAGTGCCCAAGAAAACACACAGACAAGACGTTATGCCGTTTTTACTTGGTTTCTTACGGGCTTCAATGTAGGAAATGGGTTTCTTGTTTGTGGGACAAGTGTGTGTTTCCGTTTCCTTTTGAATTATTGAACAGTCATGATTAATAGATGTTGTCGTTGACTCCTCGGTTGGTATGGTGTCTCGCTTTAAAAGCGAAGCTTGGCAAAAGGAAACTCTTTTGATAATAAATTGGAAAGATGTGATATGGATGTTAAAATACCCTACAAAAGAGTGGAAGTATTTTAAGGATTTTAACAAGTTAAGTAGCCTCTGAACTTTAAACAGAAACAAGTAAGAGCGTGCTAAGTTCGGCCGGGCCAATTCTTATATACTCTCCACCATGGATCGCATTTGTCGAGTTCTATGCGCGGTATCTCTTTTTAGGCAAAGAAAGAATATTTAATAAGAACTCTTATGCTCTTAGAGCTATATCAAGTTATAGTCCGATTTGCACCACAAATGAATGCTGAGTATTGTAGAAGTCATTGTGTAATATTTCAGTCCATTCGGATAAGAATTGCGCCTTGTAGGGGCTCAAGAAGCCAAGTTGGGAGACAGGTTTATATAGGAGTTGTATCAAGCTATTGATTGATTCAGACCATATTAGACAAGTAGTCATGAGAGAAGCCGTTATATAAAATTTCTGCCAAATCGGATGACAATTGCGCCCTCTAGAGGCTCAAGAAGTCAAGATCCCAGACCGTTTTATATGGCAGCTATATCAGGTTATGCATCAATATACGCCATACTTATCACAGTTATTGAAAGTCATAACAAAACACATCATGCAAATTTTCAGCCAAATCGGATGTGAATTGGGCGCTCTAATGGCTCAAGAAGTCTCGATCCAAGATCGGTTTATATGGCAGCTATACCAGATTATGAACCGATTTAAATCATATTTAACGCAGTTGTTGGAAGTGATACCTAAACACTACGTGCGAAATTTTCAACAAATCGGGCAAGAATTGCGCCCTCTGGCGGCTCAAGAAGTCAAGACCCAAGATCGGTTTATATGGCAGCTATATCAAAATATCGGCTAATATGGCAGTTATTTCCAAGCATGAACCGATTTCAATCATACTCAGCACCGTTGTTGGCAGCGATACCAAAACACCACGTGCAAGATTTTAGTCAAATCGGATAAGAATTGCGCACTCTAGAGGCTCAAGAAGTCAAGACCCAAGATCGGTTTATATGGCAGCTATATAAAAACATGGACCGACTTAGCCCATACTCACCGCAGTTGTTGAAAAAGATAGGAAAACATTACGTGCGAAATTTCAGTCAAATCGAACGAGAATTGCGCCCTCTAGAGGCTCTAGAGGCTCAAGAAGTCAAGACCCAAGATCGGTTTATATCGCAGCTATATCAGAATACGAACCGATTTGAATCATACTTATAGCAGTTGTTGGAAGTGATACCAAAACACTATGTGCAAAATTTCAGTCAAATCGGATGAGAATTGCGCCCTCTAGAGGCTGAAGAAGTCAAGATCCAAGATCGGTTTCTATGAGAGCCATACAAGATTATGAACCGATTTGAATCATACTTAACGCAGTCGTTGGAAGTGATACCAAAACACTACGTGCAAAATTTCAGTCAAATCGGATGACAATTGCGCCCTCTGGAGGCTCAAGAAGTCAAGACCCAAGATCGGTTTATATGGCAGCTATAGCAAAACATGGACCGATTTGGCCCATACTCTAAGCAGTTGTTGAAAATGATACCAAAATACCACGAGCAAAATTCCAGTCGAATCGGATGAGAATTGCGCCCTCTAGAGGCTCAAGAAGTCAAGATCCAAGATCGGTTTATATGACAGCTATACCAGATTGTGAACCGATTTGAATCATACTTAACGCAGTTGTTGGAAGTAGTAACAAAACACTATGTGCAAAATTTCAGTGAAATCGGAAGAGAATTGCGCTCTCTAGAGGCTCAAGAAGTGAAGACCCACGATCGGTTTATATGGCAGCTATATCCAAACATGGACCGATTTGGCCCATTTACAATCCCAACCGACCTACGCTAATAAAAAGTATTTGTGCTAAATTTCAAGCGGCTAGCTTTACTCCTTCGAAAGTTAGCGTTCTTTCGACAGATAGACAGACGGACGGACGGACGGATAGACGGACGGACATGTCTATATCGACTTAAGATGACACGACGATCAAGAATATATATACTTTAGGGGGTCTGAGACGCATATTTCAAGTTGTTACAAACAGAATGACGAAATTAGTATACCCCCATCCTATGGTGGAGTGTATAAAAATCAAAAATATTATTTTTCTTCGTAAAATTTTTACTGAGTAAAGCAAGGGTTGGGTTAGTCATACTAGTTTATAAATTTTTTACCATTGCGATATGACAATAGCGATGTGTCATAAGGGGAGCAATGTTAGGCTATAGAGCGATCATATTTACACTGGATAATGCAAGTCTTAAGAAAATCTCTCATTTAACATTTCAGACAAATAGAGTAATATTTGCGCCCTCTAGAGGGTTAAGAAGTCAAATAGGGAGATCGGTTTATATAAGGAGTTTTATCAGGTTATGTACCGATTTGGCCTGCTCACATTCCTGACTTACACTACGTATTTGTAGTGTAATAGTTGTATAACATATAGTTGTACAACTTCGAATGTTAGCATACTTTCGACACACAGACAGACAGACGGACATAGCTAAACGACTTACAATGTCAAGACATTTAAGAATATATGTATATACTGATATTGGGTCTCAGATCAGTTTCTCATTAAGTTGCAAGTTTGTACACCCCTTTCTACGATGAAGGATATAAAAAAGTGCTTCCGTTCTATGCAAATATCGATAGATTCTCATTTTGTAAATGAAAGTCTATACCTTAACTCTCATTTTTCTCTACATGCCAAATAAACTTTTTCGAGTTATAGCAGTGTCCAATATCAAGCCTTTATTATTCAAACATTCAGACTTCTTTTCCAAATCCTCTGACATAATAAAGTTATTATCTCTTTCTCTACGATGAGGTCTCTAGCTTTAGTAAATAAATTACATCATACAAACCGTAGCCACCGAACAACCAACAACAACGAAAAAGGACCAATCAAAAATGAAATCACAGAACAAAAATCAATCAATTTTTATTGGCTATTTATGTTAATCAAAAAAGAGAACGAAAAACCAAAAAAATGTCTTACAACAATCATTTATTTTGTTTGATTTGTAGGAGATACCCTTCCACAACGCTACCTGTATCTAACAACAAAACAAAATTGAGTCAGCAAAAAAGACATTTCGACACATTTCGAACCGAATACTGATTTTGGTAATAAAATTCAATGATTTGCAAGCGTTGCTCGTTAGTAAGTCTATTCATGATGAAATGTCAAAGCATACTGAGCATCTTTCTCTTTGACACCATGTCTGAAATCCCACGTGATCTGTCAAATACTAATGCATGAAAATCCTAACCTCAAAAAAATCACCCTTTATATCCATATTAATATCCAAATATAGTTCGATCTTAATCATATTTGTGTAATAAGTGCTCCGTTCATGTGATTAAGCCCTAATTCGGATGATCGATCCAAATGACAGCTATATCTAAATATGGTCCTGGATCTGGACCACATTTGGTTTGGATGTCGGGAGTTTTAAAGCAACTCAGTGTTTCAAATTCCAGCGAAATCGGAGAATAAATGCGCCTTTTATGGTTCGTAGGCCCTAAAGCGGAAGATTGGTCGCTATGGCAGGTATATCTAAATATAGCCCGGTCTGGACCATTTTTAAGACAGATGTTGGTATTGATACAACTCACTGTTCTAAATTTTGAGCGAAATCCGGTTATCAATGCGTCTATTATAGGCTTAAGACCCTAAATCGGCATACCGGTCTATATGGCAGCTATATGTAAATATGGTCCGATATATATCATATTCTGGTCGGATGTCCTAGTGCAAATCCCTGTTTCAAATTTCTGCAAAATCGGAGAATAAATGCGCTTTTCTCCTCTTTAGACCCAAAAGCTGAAGATCTGTCTCTATGGCACTTTATCTGACCATTTTTGGGACAGATGTTGGGAGTTGTGATACACTGTTCCAAATTTCAGCAAAGTCGGGTAATAAATGCGCCTTTTATAGGCCTAAGACCCAATATCGGCAGATGGGCCTATACCGCAGCTATATCCAAATATTTTCCGATCTGGACCATTTTTGATACGGATATCGACGCCTGCGCCTGTTATAGGCTTAAGACCCCAAATCGTCATATCGATCTATATGGCAGCTGTATGTTAATATAGTCCTATATACACCATATTCAGATGTCCAGTCCCGTAGTGCAACTTACTGTTTGTTTGTGGTCTGTAGTCCATAAAGCTGAAGATCGGTCTCTATGGCAGCTATATCTAAATAAAGTCCGATCGGGACCATATTCGGGTCAGATTTTGGTTGTCTTGATACAACTCATTTTTCCAAATTTTAGCGAAGTGGGATAATAAATTTGCCTGCTATAGGACTAAGAATCAGAATCGGCAGATACACTCACCTAAATTTGTTATTAAAAACACCAAAAATGTTAGCTAAAGCAGCAGTTTTTTCTGTTGAAAATGGGAAAGCAGACAATATTGCTCTTTCAGCAAACATAGTGGTGCTGTATTACGAAACATTTTGGTCAGTTTAATCAGCAAAAAAAATCTGTCTGTCCGTCCGTCCGTTCGTCCGTCTGTCTGTCCGTCTATCTGTCCGTCTATCTTTCCGTCCGTCTTTCCGTCCATCTGTCCCTCCGTCTGTCCGTCCGTCTGTCCGTCCGTCTGTCCGTCCGTCTGTCCGTCCGTCTAACTGTCCGTCTGCCCGTCCGTCTATCCGTCCGACTGTCCGTCCGTCTATCCGTCCGTCTGTCCGTCCGTCTGTCCGTCCGTCTGTCCGTCCGTCTGTCCGTCCGTCTGTCCGTCTGTCCGTCCGTCTGTCCGTCAGTCTGTCCGTACGTCCGTCTGCCCGTCCGTCTATCCGTCCGACCGTCTGTCTGTCGAAAGCACGCTAACCTTGGAAGAAGAAGTAAAGCTAGCCGCTTGATATAGCTGTCATATAAACCTATCTTGGGTCTTGACTTCTTGAGCGTCTAGAGTGAGCAATTCCTATCCGATTTGGCTGAAATTTTGCACGACGTATTTTGTTGTGATTTCCAAAAACTGTGTTAAGAATAGTTCAATTCGGTCCAAAACCTGAAATAGCTGCCATATAAACCAATCTAGGGTCTTGACATCTTGAGTCACTAGAGGACGAAATTATTATCCGATTTGGCTGAAATTTTCCACGATGTGTTAAGTTATGACTTCCAACAACTTCGTCACATATGGTTCAAATTCGTCTATAACCTGATACAGCTGTCATATAAACCTATCTGGGGTCTTGACTTCTTAATCCACTATAGGACGCAATTCCTATACGATTTGGCAGAAATTTAACATAATGTGTTTTGTTATAACTTACAACAACTGTGCCATATATGGTTCATATCGGTCCATAGTCTGATATAGCTGCCATATAAACAAATTTTGAATCAGGAGTTCTTGAGCCACTAGAGGGCGAAATTATTATCCGATTTAGCTGAAATTTAGCTTGAGGTGTTTTGTTAGGACTTCCAACAATTGTGCTAAGAATAGTTCAAATCGGTCCATAACCTGATATAGCTGCCTAATAAACCGATATGGGATCTTGGCTTCTTCGGCCTCTAAAGGGCGCTGAAATTTTGTACAACGCCTTCTCCCATGACATTTAACATACGTGTCGAACATGGAATTAATCGGTTTTTAGCCTAATACAGCTCCCCTATAAACCGATCTCCCTACTTTTCTTCTTCAATCCCTAAAGTGCGCAATTCTTACTAGATTTGGATGAAATTTTACACAATGACGTCTACTCCAAAATTCAATTCAATTATGGTCAGAAATAAACCATAACTTGATATAACATAGCAATTCTTTTCTTTTATCCTTTGTTTGCCTAAAAAGAGATACCGTGGCAAGAGCTCGACAAATGCGATCCATGGTGGAGGGTATATAAGATTCAGCCCGGCCGAACTTAGCACGCTTTTACTTGTTTTCTCTACTTTTTTTGTTTATGCTAAATTAAAGAAAAAACTAATGCGCAAATATTTTTTCGCCCCTTATACAACTTGTTAGTTGTTTATATTGCTATAATTTGTATAAAATAATTAATGAAGACAACTTCCTCGCCTTTGGTGTTCTTTTGATAAATGTTCCAAATCCCATTATAAATGAAATAGCTAAAGTGAACACTGAAGTGAATTTCATCTAAGTGTTAAACTGAGGGCACAGTTGTTGACCGACATGTCATATACGGTTTTATTTTTGTTGCGTTGAAAGTGTTTTTATTTTTTTTTTTTTTTTTGCTTGGGGACTAAGACAAATTAATGACGAAAATGCTGCGGTTGCTAAAAACATAAGTGTGATATATTACAAAAAAGAAAAAAAATAATAATTGATGGAGTTTTTTTGTTGGTGGTGTAGCAAAAAAAAAAAGGATAATTGTGTAAATGTGTGTTTGCTCGATATGCAAAATGAACAAAAATATATTTTACCTAAAAAAATATATGTATTCGTTTATCAATAATTTGTTATTGTTGTTATGTGCATAATTGAACAGTTTTTTATCACTTTGTGGTTCATCATGTCGTATAATCGATTTTATTTCAAATTACTCATACAACATAGTGAACTATCTCTGAACATCATATAGGAGGCATTCTCTGCAAAAAAAACATGCCACTTAAACAAGAGGTCATATTTTTATACCCACTACCATAGGATAGGTGGTATATTCTTTTATTCATTTCGTTTGCAACACATCGAAATATCCATTTTCGACCCTACAAAGTACATTCGGATCGTAGTACAATTCTAAGGCTATTTAACGATGTCTGTTGTGATCACTCTACAGACTTCAAAAAATGAGATATTGGGGTGAAATTAAGCACAGATACGTTTTTTTGCTGCACGCAGGTTAAGTTTTTGAACAGGCCAAATCGGACCAAATTTGGATATAGCTGCTATATGGACCGATCTCCCGATTAAGGGTCTGAAGCCCATAAAAGATGGATTTATTACCGGATTTCTTTGAAATTTGAAACAGTGAGGTTTTTCAAGCCTCTCGCCATCCGGCCTAAATGTGATTCAGATCGGACTATATTAGGATATATCTGTCAAAAAGACCGATCTGCCGATTAAGGGTCTGAAGCCCATAAAAGCTGGATTTATTACAGGATTTCTTTCAAATTTGAAACAGTGAGATATTTCAAGCCTTCCGACCTATATATGGTTCAGATCGGACTAAATTTTGATATAACTGCCATAAAGACCGATCGGGCGATAAAGGGTCTAAAGCCTATGAAAGCTTTATTTGTTACCACCACAGAGATTTCCCAGGGAATTGTGAAGCGGACGAGCTTGCGGGACTAGGATGTACCTTACATATTCCGGGGAAACTGGAATCTGTGGGTATGCCTCTAGTGGCATGTGAGCTAAGTTTTCAGGACCAGGCCCGAAGGACAACGAAAGATAGGTAGTCAGGCTGTGAGCATTCCAAAACTATGTGGCCTAATCCAGACTTGAAGAAGTCTACTGCTTTGCTGTCATTGGCTAGAACAGACATCTCAGTCATTATGTCCGTCATGACAGGACATGCTTTCAGATCAGAAAGTGACATGTCATAACGGACACATAGACTGAGACGTTTGTTCTAGCCAATGACAGCAAAGCGGTAGACCTCTTCCCGTCTATATTAGGCCACATAGTTTTGGAATGCTCACAGCCGTCTCATTGTGACCATCTATCATTCGTGGTCATTCGGGCATGCTCCTGAAAACTTAGCTTACATGAAGGTTGGCAGTAACGACAGACTGAAGGTTGCCAGTTACTACTTTTGCAGAAGCTGTTGGGACATCTAAGAAGAAGAGACGATAGAACACCTTCTGTGTGTGGGTCCCACACTAGCAGTCAGAAAGAGTTCCACTTGAGGTTATCATTTCTTTGAGAACCTGTCTGATCTAGCGGATGTGAACATTCGCAAGTTGTTGAGCATTTTAAGGCGATCTGGATGGTTCAACGGTAGGAACTAGAAAGCATCTACCTTCTTTTGTTCCTGTGGTATCACAATAGACAGAAACGAGTCTGATGGCAGAATGCCAATTAAATCAAGAGAGCCCGGGGGTCCCAGTGACTGAGATCTGTTTTAGACAGCCTGGGCATAATTCGGTCCAGAAGGCGGAGATCCGGGCGATCACGGAATGCGTAAGGTGATGTGGTGTTAACGTGAGGACGTCGAGTATGAACATCTTTATGGCCATAGGGGCAATAACAACCAGAACGGTAAAATTACGAACAGTCTTGGAATTTGACAAGGAGGTTAACGCCTTCTCTGAGGATGGCACGATCCGCATCGTTTGGGTACTGGGCCATACCGGAGTAACTGCCAATGAGAAAGTAGACGATTTGGCAGGGAAGGCCAGAGAACTGCCGTCAATAAGTTTTGATAACCCTAAGCCTTTCGGGTATAATAAGTCCGAATTAAGGGCGTGGGCTATAATAAAAAAATTGTGGAACAGCAAAACGGTCGGTAGAACCACGAAAATTCTATAGGGAGATCCTGATCATGAGAAGACGAGGCTATTACTAAAAGGAAGTAAGAATGAGGTCACTTAAGCGTTCGGTATCAAAACGGGGCACTTAAAACTACGAGTTCACTTGTGCAAAATCGGTGCGGCAAGTGATAGCATGTGTATGGCATGTGGGGAAGATGAGGAGTTGTTGGTGGGACAGAGTCACTTAGGTGGGAACACAATATCAGACATAATCGAACTTAGGTGCGTGGCATGGAAACAATTAAAGATTGTGTAAGTCGCACGGAATTCCTAACTTAGATTTTGTTCTTCGGGGTTACTTTTTTAGTATTTAGAGCGAACAACAACAACCATAACAGATTGATTAACTACCCGATTTTGCTGAAAGCTGAATCGGAGAGTTGTTTTAAGCCTCTTAACATCTGATTCAAATATGATTCAGATCAGACTATATTTAGATATGGCTGCCATATAGACGGATCTGCCGATTTTGGGTCTGAAACCAATAAAAGCTGCATTTTTACCCGTTCTTGCTGAAATCTGAAATAGTGAGGTGTTCTTAGGCTCCGTCTACCGACTCGCATATTATTCAGATCAGATGTACCTACCATATTTACTAATTTGCCGATTTGGGGTATGAAATCCATAAAAGTTTTATTTAACCCGATTGCGTTGAAATTGGAAAAAAACCTCCCAACATCGGATTCAAATATGATCCAGATCAGCCTATATAGCTGCCATATAGACCGATTTTTTTGCCTGATTTCGCTGAAACTTTTGTATAAAACTTCTTGAGAGCTGAATAAAATATGGTCCAGACCATCCCCTCTTTTGGCTTAACTATAGGAATGGAAGTGGAGTTATAATAAAATATGATGAGTAATACATCCATGGTCGGGGGTATCCAAAGTTCGGCACGGCCGAACTTAACACGTTTTTTCTTTTTTTTTTTTTTTTTTTTGCAATTTTACATACATGTTTTTGTACATATAAAAAATAAAAGAAAGAGCATGATTTTAGGTTCGTAAATTGCAGGGTTGGCATACTGCCAGGTACTGTCGCACATAACTTTAAACCAAATGAATTGGTTTAAAAATTCCCAATGAGGGGTTTCTTCAGAATTTCCTATATTTTAAAATTATGTATCACAAATCAAAAAAAAATCATAAATTTTTTTTTTTTAATTTTTCACCCTTTTGGTATCATTCGAGTTTTTTCAGATCGGTTCAGATTAAGATATAGCTCCATGTTTATAGAAATTTAATATATATGGGAGCTATGTCTAAATCTGAACCGATTTCTATGAAAATCACCAGTAGTGTTGGGAGTCAGTCAATTTGTGAGAATCGGTAAATAAATGACAAAATTATTGCCATTTAAGTCCAAATTTGGATATAGCTGTCATAAAGACCGATCTTGGGTCTTTCCTCCTTCATCTTTTAGAGGGCGCAATTCTAGTCAGATTTGACTGAAATTTTGCACGTGGTGCTTAGTTATGACTTTAAACAACGAATAATTGTTCGGTTCATAACCTGGTATAGCTGCCATATAAACCGATTTTGGATCTTGACTTCTTGAGTCGCAAAAGGGCGGAAATCCCATCCGATTTGGATTAACTTTTGCATGAGGTGTTTTGTTATGTCTTCCAACAACTGTGCTAAGTATGGTTTAAATCGGTTCATAACCTGACATAGCAGCCATATAAACAAACCTGTGATTTTGACTTTTTGAGCCTATAGAAATTCTCATCAGATTTGGCACAAACTTTGTACAACGACTTCTATGAATCGATCTATAACTTGTTTTTATTTTATTTTGGTTTAATTAATTTTTTTTAATTTCATTTTATTTTACTTTATTTAATTTTTTTTTATTTTATTTTTTTTAATTTTTTTTTGAATTTTATTTTATTTTAATTTATTCAATTTTTTTTAATTTTGTTTAATTTTTTTTATATATTTTATTTTATGTTATTTTATGTTATTTTATGTTATTTTATTTTATTTTATTTTATTTTATTTTATTTTATTTTATTTTATTTTATTTTATTTTATTTTATTTTATTTTATTTTATTTTATTTTATTTTATTTTATTTTATTTTATTTTATATTATTTTATATTATTTTATTTTATTTTATTTTATTTTATTTTATTTTATTTTATTTTATTTTATTTTATTTTATTTTATTTTATTTTATTTTATTTTATTTTATTTTATGTTATTTTATTTTATATTATTTTATTTTATTTTATTTTATTTTATTTCATTTTATTTTATTTCATTTTATATCACTCTCCTCCTAACATACTCTTTCAAAATTGACCAGCGGACATTTTAAGCAAACAACAGATTATTAGCAGGCAGCCTTTTGGCAAAAAAGGGCAACTTGCAAAGATTTTGCCATGACAGCAGATCTTCTACTGTAATATCGGCAAAACTACCTACTAACAGTCAGCAGACAGTGTCAGTATTAGACAGTATTGGCTGGATTCGTTCCGGTTGAATAATTGTTTTTCTTTTTCTGCCGCAATGTGGTTCATAGTGTCGTATAAGCGATTTTATTTTAATTTAAATTACTCATACAACATAGTGAACTATCCTTGAACTGCATATGGGTTAGGTTTGCCTTATTTATCTTTACTGTCATCAAAGCAAACAAAATGTAGTTTCAACTGATTGTTAAAAAATGCACACTTTGGAATAAATTTGCCACAACTGATTTCCCCGTTTCACAAAATACACCTTGGTTGAAATGAAATTCCTTTTAGTTTTATTCGCGTTTACTGTTATGGGAAAACAAACGCATCTTTGGTATTTTGCATTTTATGCAGGTAGAGAAAAAAAGAGTTAAAACGATTTTTCGCAGCAGTATCTCTTGACACTAAGGGGAAAAATGGAGGTATGGAGGTATGGATATTTCCTACGCTACTCATGGACATGGTAGTATATTTGTTCTCAGAAGAAACACATACAAATGCATATGCATCCACTAAAGTGTTGTTGCAGCGTGTTGATGTTAACGCATGAATGGTTAAATGGTGATGTACATAAAAAACGAGAATGTTTCATTCTTGCTCTTATACGAAATCATTCCATGCAATGTAACGAAAATGCATAGGAAACGAAAAATTTATTCATATTGGGAAATGCAACTGTTCACGTTGACTTTTAAAAATTGTGATGGTATAAAAAAGTATAATTTCCACTTCGCAGAATGTTCAGAAGAAGGTATTTGCTGTCGATACAATCAAAGATACACACAGTCAGTATTTTATGGTCTCCTCTTTATCGACGTAAGAACATCTTCTGCATAAGTCGTTACTTGCAAGCTTATTCAGCACATTTTCCGATGAACGAAAAAACTGCCATGGCCTACAATGACTGAGATGCATGTTCTAGCCAGCAATGGGAAAGCGGTAAAACTACTCAAATCTTGATTGGTCCCATAGTTATGGAATGTTCACAATCCGCATTTTTGGACCAGCTGTCATTCGTTGCTCTTTGAGCTTCATCCAGAATATTTAGCTTATATGTCGTTAGAGGCATATCTACAGATTCTAGTTCCCCTGGATTGTGTATGGTAGGGTCATCTCTGTGGCCCAACAGCAAGAACCAGAGAATTTGGAAGGTTTCAGCCATTTCTGAAGACCAGGTTTCTAAGACCAGGTTTTGAATTCAGAAATAAGTTTCTCAGTGATATGAAAACTAGCTGGCTGTTTGAGAAGATAGTTATGTCAAACGTCATTGTGGATAATATCTTAGCAATTTCATCACTTCTTTAACTGCAATGAGCCCTGCTTGATACACACTACAGTAGTCGGGTAACCTTCTTGATATAATCTGACCTAGTTAGTCAGCGTACACACCAAAACCCACACGGTCCTCAAAACTTTAATCATTCGTACGAAAGTCTAAGTTCCTTCTCTTACTAGTGAAACGTTAGTTCAAGCTGGTTTTATTATGAACTAACTTCCTACTTGGTTTTGCATTAATAAAAGCACCCTCAATGTCAAGAAATGCTACCACTGCATATTTCTTGGACGCTCTATATAACCGAACAGGTTATGAAGGGCCTTATCAGGGATCTTTCCCTTGACATATACATATTGTTGGCGCGAAAGGGGATCTACAGGGATCTTTGCCCTAAGATATGTTTCTTTAAACCTCTCAAGAGTCTTCACCATAGAGGATGACAGACCAATATTACGAAATTCTCACGACTTCGTGTGGTAAGTTTTTCTGCTTTTGGTGTGAAAATGACCTTTGCGTTCCTCCATCCCGCAGGTATATAGGTCATGCTGATACAAACACAGCTTGCAGTTCTACCCGTGGTACATCATCATGGCCTGGCCTGATACCAAAAGCTACACTGACCTCGTTCTTACTTCTTTTCAGTAATAACCTCGTCCTCTCATGATCCGGATCTCTCAATAGGATTTTCGCCGTCCTACCGACTGTTTCGTTGTTCCACAATGTTACATGAGCGCTCGTCGCCCTTAAATCGAGCTACGTCGGCCCGAAAGGCTTCGGGTTAACCAAGTTTATCGACGACAGTTCTCTGGTCTTCACTGCCAAATCGTCTACCGTTTCATTTCCCCTTACTCCGTCAAGGCCCGGCATCCAAACGATGCCGATTGTACCCTCCTCAGAGAAGGATGGTACAATGACTGTTTGTGACTTTACCGTCCCAGTTGTCATTGCCCTTATGACCATTTTACTGTCGGTAAAGATGTTCACACTCGACATCCTAGCGTTAGTACCACACCAACTCACGCATTCCGCTATCGCCCAGATTTCCGCCTACATCACCATATTATGGTCAGGCAGTCTAAAACAGATCTCAGTCCCTAGATTCCCAATGAAGACCCCCAGGCCCACTCTATCCACTAGCTTTGATCCATTCGTGTAACATTATCTTCCAGATGGCAATAATATCCAGTATTAGTTTCTGGATTCTCAATGTAGACCCCCAGGCCCACTCTATCCTCTAGCTTCGATCTATCCGTGTACATGGTCTTCCAGGCTTCCGTCAATCCAAGACCGTGCCGCTGGCAGCAGTGCCTCGCACTCGTCCTCAAGTGTCGTCTCAGGTATCCGATCGGAAACCTCTCCACTTTCTTCCAGGTTTCCTATCGTCGCCTGGATTATACCGCGATGGCATGAGCTGCTCCCATCCTCAATCCATTCTCCCAATGCCTTAAGTCTCATAGTCGCAGTGGCTGCCTCACACTTAATATGTATGTCAATGGGTCGGATATCTAGAATAGTCTCCAGTGCCCTAGTGGGCGTGGTCCTCATCGCTCCGCCTATGCCAAGACAACATGTTCTCTGAAACCGTTGTGTGGTCCTTATGTTACAGTTTACCTTCTAGCAATCCACCAAACTACTGAGGCGTAAGTATGTAGTGGTCTAATCAAGCTGCTGAAGAGCCTGTGGATTATACTCGGATTCAGGCCTCATTTCGAGTCTTCGGCCCGTCTACATAGTGCCCAACATCTATGAGCCTTCTCAGTATGCTCCTGAATGTGACACTTCCAATGAAGTTTCCTATCTAAGATCACTCCTTACTATTTGACCTTGTCAGACATCGATATCGTTTTATTGAGGAAACGTAGTGCGTCAATTTTGCCCACCTTCGTCTTTCTCGTGAACAGGCTTATTTCTGTTTTGTCTGGGTAAACATTGAGACCTTTGGATCTAGCCCAGTCATATGCCATATGCTAGACCCTTTCGGCCCTTCTGCATAGCTGGTTCGGATCCTTATCCCTTAGAAGTATTATAACTATAACATCGTCTGCGTAGCAGACGGGTTCAAATCCCTCCTCAATCAGCATCCGTAATAGGTCATTTATGGTGGTCACCCATAGGAGTGGCCATAAAATGTCCTAGGCGTGCCCTGTATCACTTTCTCCCTTATAGTTATGTCATGGGACCCGCAATTTATCAAGCTGTTGCTTAGCACATGGTTTATCCAGTCTCTAAGGACTCGGTCCATACGGTAATGGTTTAAGGATTGGATTAATGTGTCAGTCCGCACATTGTTAAACGCCCCCTCGATGTCAATGCAAACCGCCAACGTGTACGTCTTGGCATTGAACGATTCTTCTATTTTATGCTCAGCCTCGTGCACGACAGTCTCCACCGACCATCCCCTGACATAGCCAATATGTTTGTATTTAAGCAGTTCGCTGGATGTCCTACTCTTTATCATGGTATCCGCAATGCGATCTATGGTTTTGAGTAGAGGAATGGCTTTTGAGTAGAAAGGACGTATGACTTGCCGGACTTAGGTATAAATACCACCCTTGCCTCCTGCCGGACTTACGGATTATATGAAAGTCCTAGGCACGCTGTTAAAATTTTTGGCCAGACGAGGCGTCAGATAGTTCGCCTCCTTCAGTAGTAACGCCGGAAATATTCCATCAGGTTCGGTTGATTTAAATGGTTTGAAGCTCCTTAAGGCTTCCTTGATCATAAACTCCGTTTTGATAAATCTTCGATCAACCTCATTATTCAAAGATTCCAGTTTCTCTGTGATTCCTATCGTATCCTGTGGAAAATGCGTTTTCGTCAAAAGCATGTCCTCCGTTGTTTCAGCTTTCACTCCCATGTCGTCTACAAACGTTTCAGTTTGGACACGGGTTTTTGAGAGCAACTTTTTCATTTTGGCAGCGTCATTAACGCTATCGACCTGTTTCCAAAAAAGGATCTTTACTTATTCAAGTCTTTCGAATCTTGAAGTCGGTGATAGGTCCGTCGTCGGGTCGCTGTTTGTTAGCCTGTGTTGGGTTCCTCACCACTCCCTGATATTTTAGTATTAGGATCTTTGCTTATCCTAGTCTTTCCAATATTGAGAGAGGCGGTGATTGTCTCGTTGTCAGCACCCTGTTCGTTGGGCGGTATTGAGTCACCTGACACTGCACGGCCTGATGTCTCAATATGAGGATTTCTGCCTATCCTAGTCTTCCAAATCTTGAAAAGGACAGCCTTGCTCCCGTAGTGCGCCATGGCTTTAGTCTTAGCCAAACTCATCACGGAGACTTGATCAAAGCCAACCAAAAGGAGAGTTCCTTCCTTCTTCTCCTTCCTGTGGAAGACCTCCTAGTTCTTTGTACAAAATATCCCCTACAGTCGCCACAGCCCGAAATCTTGGACTTTGTACAGGAAAAACCACCATGACATTTGATAGTTAATCAGGCATTGTCCCTCCTTCCATCGATTTGCTGTTCCCTGTAAAATTTTAACATCTTGGGTTGCTATATAAACGAATTCGACCAACATTCTGAGTAGCGATAATTGATTGATTGGACTCTATGATGTTCTAAAGTTTCTCTTGTTTCTTCGGCACAACCCAATGTATTGTAGATGGCTATTAATGAAAATATCTACGCTGAGTGTTGTTTGTTGCAGTTGTATGTATTCATTGTTGTGTTCGTTTGTGTTGCTTTTTTTTTTGTTTTGTTTGTGTTAACTCTGCAGGACTATACTTACCACGTGCTCGTGGTTTCGTTAGCAACTTAAGCACTATGCTGTTATATGCCGTTTCATCAGCTACGCCAGAGTCCTTCACAAGTTTTTCCTTGACTGCAATACAGATATTGTGCCGAGCCAACAATTCTTCCAGCTCTTCAAAGGCCTGGGGAAAAAAAATAACAGTAGGGATGGTAAAAAAACAAATATAAAAAAAAAATCTTTTTTGGTCATATCTATATATAGATTTCTTTCACTTTGAGTGTTATGCTGACAAATTAATTTTTGGTTTGCCATTGATTGGCAAGTTTTTGTGTAATGGACAAACATAAATGAAGAGAAATGGTATTTTTGTTAAATGCTTCTAAACAATTAAATTTTTTTTTTTTTTTATAAAATTAAATGTTTTATTTAAAATATGAAAATAAATGGAGTTTTAGTTTCTTAGTTTATATTTTTTTATAATTCTACCTACCTTTATGCCATAATTACTTTCTTCATAGATAATGGAAACATAGCTCCAGCCTAGGCGTTTAACTATCTCCACCATAGCCTTGACTTGGTAGTGATCCGAGGGTATGGTTCGAGAAAAATATTCGAAGCGTTGTTTGTTACTCAATTCGGGGCTGGTGGAGAAAAATGAGACCTGCAAAGAGAAAAGAAACACAAATATTTTGTTAAAAATGAACAATTAAAAGAAATCAAGTAAAAGCATGCTAAGTTCGTTCGGGCCGTATTTAGGAACCCACCACCATGGATTGTGCTAAAAATTTATGCAAATTAAATTAAGTTGAAGGGGAGTTAATTTTATTCATTACAGAACACTACCTGCAAAATTTTTATGTGGGAGCTATATTAGGTTATAGACCGATTAGGGCCGTACTTAGCACAGTTGTTGAAAGTCATAATAGAACACGATATGCAAAATTTCACCCAAATCGGATAAAAATCGAGGCTTGTAAGGGCTCAAGTAGTCAAATCGGAAGAATGGTATATATGGAAGCTATATCATGTTCTTGATCGAGGAGAATTATTGTATAACAGAGCAAAATTTCGGCCAAATCGGCTTGTATGGGCCTAAGTAGTCAAATCGGGAGATCGGTTTATATGGCAGCTACATCAGGTTATAGACCGATTAAGATCGTTCTTAGCACAGTTGTTGGAAGTCATAACAGAACACCATTTGCAAAATTTTAGCTATATAAGACAAAAATTGTGCTCTTCCAGGGGCTTAAGAAAATCCAGAGATCAATTTACAACTATATCTACATATATAAAAATTTATTTCTGTTTGTTTGTTTGTTCCGTATAGACTCAAAAACGGCTGAACCGATTACCTTGAAATTTTAACAGATTGTGTAGATTGGTCTGGAAGGAAAGATAGGCTATATAATTTTTTGATATTGGGAGGGGGGCGGACCCTTCCCCTTACCCCAAAAGAACTACCCAAAAGTAAAAGTGGACCGACAGGGACAATATGGGACTAAAATGAAAGGTATTCAAGAGTAGAATACGAATTTCGTAATAAAAGTTGGGTCCAAGTACCTGGGGGGCCGCCCCAGCCCCCAGTATTCGGGAGTAGATTACGAATAGGTCAGGAAGAAGAAATATGCGGACCCTTCCCTTTACCCCAAAAATAGCATCCAAAATCACAAGTGGACCGATAAAGACAATATGGATATCAAATGAAAGGTATTGAAGAGAAGTATACGAATGTAGTATTAAACATTGTGTCCAGATACTCAGGAAGTTGCCCTAACCCCAAAATATATAAAAACAGACAAATTGGTCATCCATATAAATATGGGGCTTAAATGAAAGGTATTCGGGAGTGCATTACGAATCTGGCATACAAAATTAGATCGAAGTGCAGGGGGTCACCGCACCCCCTAAAATCTTCCCAAAATGGTCATATGACCAATCATGACCATATGAGACTCGGTTTCTTTGTTTGTTCCGTAGAATCAAAAAAGGAAACATAGGTTATATAATTTTTGATATCGGATCGCCAGCATTAAGAGGGGATAACCACCGCTTTAAATTTTGTCCGAAGTTCCTCCAGGATTCGAATGCAGGCGTTCAGCGTCAAAGGTGGACATTGGCTACAGTAGCACGATATCCACATTCAGGGCGAAGTATCCCCACCCTAAATAGATATTAGAGAGTTAAAGAAGGCGCAGCGGAGCGGGCCCTGTCTAGCTAGTTCAAATATATATATTCAAAGCCGAAAATCCTTTGTGCGATAAGAAGTTTCGACTCCTTTAAGTCGCCAGGCCCTGATGAAGTATCACCGGTTGAATTACAAGCTGTGTCTGATAGATTGTTTCCCTGGCTTAGGGAGATATACTCTGCTTGTATCAGAATGTCATATATACCTGTGGGATGGGGGGACACGAAAAATCTTCGTCCTATTAGACTGTCATATTTTATGCTGAAGATTCTTGAGAGGTTGATAGAAACGTACCTGAGGGCAAAGATCTCTGGAGATCGTCTGTCGCAGCAGCAGCATGCATATAGTAAAGGCAAATCCACTGAAACAGCCCTACACGACCTAGGCGCCTGCATAGAGGGTTCTCTCGCTGTCAAGGAATATACAATGGCAGCATTTCTTGACATTAAAGGTGCTTTCAATAATGTAAAACCGACGACAAATCGTGAAGGAGTTACTAAAAGATGCATTACGACAGGCTTGGGATCTGTGGATCTAAAAAGGTGGGTCAGCAGAGGCACTCCTCAAGGAGGTGTACTGTCCCCTTCTTCTTGGGAATATAGCCATTAACAATATATTATTGTCTCTGGAAGAAAAAGGCATAAAAGTGGTCGTGTATGCTGATGACGTGGCAATTGCGGTTAGGGGATAGTTTCCCAGTACTCTAAGAGATATACTTCGGGAAGCTCTACGTGCAACAGCAAAGTGGGTTATCGAAAGTGGTCTGAGTATAAATCCGTGCAAGACAGAAGTAGTTCTTTTCAGCAGGAGATACAAGTTGCCTACAGTGCAACCTGTCTCCTTGGGTGGAGAGAATGTTCCATTTACGGAAAGCGCAAAATACCTGGGTGTTTTGCTGGACAGGAAAATTAACTTCAAATCCAATATTTTGGAAAGGGCAAGAAAGGCAACTCTTGCCCTATATACCTGCAAGAGTGCCATTGGCAAAAGGTGGGGACTTAGACCGCGTGTCATGCATTGGGTATATACTGCAGTTGTCATACCTTTTATGCTATATGGTGTTACAGTCTGGTGGACGGCGCTTCAAGGGTCCACCTACTGCTCAATACTTAACCAGATCCAAAGGATGGCTTGTTTGTGCATCACAGCTACACTGAGGAAGACACCTTCTGATGCACGGAAGTTAATGCTAATGCCTCTGGACATTGTGGCTAGACAAATTGCAGCGACCACTGCCGTGAGGCTATGGGGGCTTTCTCATTGGTCGTGTGGCGGCTATGGACACTGTGTTATCCTTGATACAATATCCGATGTTCCAGGCAGTGATTATTACACCTTACTTGAGCCGCTTTTTGATAAAAATAACTGTACCACTATTCCTGATAGAACCGTTTGGAACTACGATATCCCTGGTAACAGAAGTTACACAGATTTCTATACGAATGGTTCCAAGCTAAACGACCAGGTGGTCTTTGGGGTGTACACTAAAGATCTAGAACTGGTCATATCGAAATGGTTACCCGACCACTACAGTGTGTATCAAGCGGAGAGGCCACCGTAGCGCAGAGGTTAGCATGTCCGGCTATGACGCTGAACGCATGGGTTCGAATCCTGGCGAGACCATCAAAACAAATTTCCATCGGTAGTTTTCCCCTCCTAATGCTGGCAACATTTGTGAGGTTCTATGCCATGTAAAACTTTTCTCCAAAGAGGTGTCGCACTGCGGCACACCGTTCGAACTCCGCTGTAAAAAGGAGGCCCCTTATCATCGAGCTTAAACTTGAATCGGACTGCACTCATTGATATGTGAGATGTTTGCCCCTGTTCCGTAGTGGAATGTTCATGGGCAAAATTTGCATTTTCATCAAGCAGAGATCCTTGTAATCAAGGAAGTGGTCTAATAGCTCAGATATTAATGTCATAACGAAGATTGGCATAAATATCTTCTCAGACAGCAAGGCAGCCACTTAAACCCAGAAGAACTTATTTCTGAACACAAAGACCGCCCTCGGCTGTTGCAGATCTCTCAACGGCTAAACGGATCAAAATTCTCCTGTTCTGGGTGCCGGGCCACAGAGATATCCCAGGAAATTGTAAAGCGGACAAGCTTGCGAGACTAGGAACTACTCTACACAATCCAGGGATACTGGAATTTGTGGGTATGCCTCTAGCGACATGTAAGCTAAGTTCTCAGGACCAGGCCCGAAGGACAACGAATGATAAATGGTCCCAAAAAGGCTGTGAACATTGCAAAACTATGTGGTCTTATGTAGATTTTGAAGAGTTTTACCACTTTGCTGTTATTGGTTAGAACAGACATCTCAGTTCTTGTGTCCGTCATGACAGGCCACTGTCTAATCGGAAATCATGCTGACAGACTGAAGGTTGCCAGCAATGACTTTTCCAGAAGCTGTAGGGACATCGAGGAGGCCACCGTAGGGCAGAGGTTAGCATGTCCGCCTATGACGCTGAACGCCTAGGTTCGAATCCTGGCAAGACCATGGGAAAAAAATTCAGCGGAGGTTTTCCCCTCCTAACGCTGGCAACATTTCTGATGTACTATGCCATGTAAAACTTCTCTCCAAAAAGGTGTCGCACTGCGGCCCGCCGTTTGGACTCGGCTATAAAAAAGAGGCCCCTTATCATTGAGCTTAAACTTGAATCGGACTGCATTCACTGATATGTGAGAGGTTTGCCCCTGTTCCTTAGTGGAATGTTCATGGGCAAAAGTTGTAGGGACATCGGACAGGGACAGAAAGAAGAGACTTTAGAACACCTTCTGTGTGTGTGTCTCGCACTAGCAGTCACAAAGAGTTCCACTTTAGGTTCCCATTTCTTTGAGAAACTGTCTGATTTAGCGGATGTGAACATTCGCATGTTGTTGGGCATTTTAAAGCGATCTGAATGGTTCAACGGTAGGAACTATTGCCCAAAAAGTAATTGCGGATTTTTTAAAAGAAAGTAAATGCATTTTTAAACCTAGAATTAACTTTAATCAAATATACTTTTTTTACACTTTATTTCTAAAGCAAGCTAAAAGTAACTGACAGAAGAAAGAATGCAATTACAGAGTCACAAGCCGTTGAAAAAATATGTCAACGCCGACTATTGCCCAAAAAGCAATTACTTTTTGGGCAACCCAATAAAAGACATCTTACATCTTCTGTTCCTGGCATCACAGTGGACGAAAACGTCTTAGTGAGTCTGATGGCAAACTGCCACTTAAACCTATTGTAAATTTCATGAAAAGGATATGGTCCTGTAATCGTGCTTATGTTGCCCATTGGGCTGATGTTTGTTTTGTACCTTCCACAATGGTATGGGGGCATACTGATTTCGTCATTCCGTCTTGATATTCTAAGTTCGATTTAGCCATGTCCTTCAGTCTGTCTGTCGGAAGTACGCTCATTTTCAAAAGAATAAAGCTAGCCGCTTGAAATTTTCTACCAATAATTCGTATTAGTGTCGGACGGTCGGGATTGTAAGCGGGCCCTATCTGTCCATTTTTTTATATAGCTTTCATATAAATCGATCTCGGATATTGACATCTTGCGCCTCTAGCAGGTACAATTATTATCCGGTTTGGCCGAAAGTAGTCATGAGGTGTTTTGCTTTGATTTCCAAGTATGGCCCCAATCGATTTATAACCTGATATAGCGCCCACAATAACCGATCTTGGATTTCGACTTCTTGAGATTTTAGAGGGCAAAACTCGTATCCCATTTGGCAAAAATTTTGCATGAAGTGTTTTGTTGTGACTTCCAAAAACTGTGTTAAGTATGATCTGAATCGGTTCATAGCCTGATATAGCTCCCATATAAAGCCATAGGGCTATTTGACTTCATGAGTCTCTATATGGCCGAAATACCATCCGATTTGGATGAAGTTTTGCACGTTTAGTTTTACTATGACTTTGAGCAGATGTGGTATGGTTCAAATAGGTCCATAATCTTATATAGCTCCCATATAAACTGATCGTCGATTTGACTTGTTGAGCCCTTAAAAGGTGTTATTAGGCCATTACATGTCCTATGACTTCCAACATATGTGCCTAGTATGGCCGGTCGGTCTATAACCTGATATAGCTCTCATATTTACCGATCATAGGTTCGTTGAGGGAACGTTCATGGGAAATTTAGTAGCAGACTTCTACTATGGTCCCCAACATCCAAACCAAGTATGGCCCGAATCGATCCATAGCCTGATATAACTCCAATAACATAGCAATTCTTATCCAATACCCTTTGCCTATAAGGGCAAACTGCTCACATATTAATGAGTGCTGTTCCCATTCAAGTTAAAGCTCAATGATAAGGGGCATCCTTTTTAAAGCCGTGTCCGAACGGCATGCCGCAGTGCAACACCTCTTTGGCGAGAAGTTTTTACATTGCAAAGTACCTCACACATGTCGCCAATATTGCAAATTTGGCCGTGAACATTAAGGAACAGGGGCAAACTTCTCACATATCAAAGAAATCTGTCTGATTCAAGTTTAAGCTCAATCTAAGGGGCCTCATTTTTAAAGCCGAGCTCGAATGATGCGCCATAGTGCGACATCTCTTTGGGGAGAATTTTTTACTTAGCATAGTTCTTGACAAATGTCGCCAATGTTAGGAGGAGATAACCACCACTGATTTTTTTTCTGATGTTTTCGCCGGGATTCGAGCCCAGGCGTTCAGCGTCATTGGCGGATATGCTAACCTCTGCACTACGGTGACATCTGTAGAAAATTTCCCTGCATTTTTTGTTTCATTTTAATTTGCTATGTATTCAAAATTTTGTAAGCTTTAAGTTTTTATTCATCAAAAAAAAAAAGAAAACAGAAAATTTAGAGCTACAATGCTTTTAGGTATTTTCTTGTGTCACCTTACTTACTTTAGTTTTAACGACAGACTTCTAAACTTTGCCAAGTTATGGTGAAACATTTTGACTTTCAAAATTAAAAAAAAAATTGCTCTAACAGCTGTTATATTGCAGTTTATACTCTGATAATTAAAGGAAAATAGAAAATCCTGCAACAGATTTTCATTTGCACAAAGCTGTATGCTGCCAATTACTTTTCCATTTTCTTGGTCCTTTGTTGAGTGCAAGCTGTCAAGAAAATTTTGTCCGACTACTTCCTTTGTCTAAATTTGTTTTTTTTGCAGAAAGGAAGTTAATTGAAATTTTATGCTTGAAAATTAGAGGAAAAACTGCAAATAATCACCGTCATTGCTGAAGTCCTTTATCGGTTGGTGGGCAAACATGCACAAACTGTTGCACATTATTGTGAACGTGCACTGGAACATAAGCCCATTCACTTGCAAATAATGTGTGCACATGTTAGTGTGCCCATCACTGCTGCAGACAATACCTGCCATTGCTTGTCAAGTCATAGCCGATGGAATTTTCTCTCTTGCCAAAGACTTGGAATGCTGGCTTTGACCACACAAATCTATGAACAAGGCTACACACAGCAAAATGCACAGGATTCACAGACTTGCAATGAAATTTTATGCAATTATCTGACGGTTGTAATTAAGAAATTATCCACCCGTCGCTTCTGATGCTAAGCTAACATTAAAGGGTTGTGGGAGCAAGAACGAAAACAATTAGGATTACGAAAATTAAATGACTTTCCTGACTACAATCAGCTGGTGGGTAATGATTTCTTATCATTTGAAGTCAGATTTAGGAAAACGAGAAAAAAATACATTGAGATCGGTTGAGTCGAACTTTAGATATTCTTCACCATGGACCATATGTGGAAAGAATGGCGAGGCGCTTAGTACAATTGATTATTTAAAATTTCACCGAAATTGGATTACAAGTACGAATCTGTAGACCAAGTATCTGAATCTGTATATCGGCCTATATCTAATTATGGGCGATTTAGCGTCTTAAAAAACTTAATCTTCGTATGAAAAAAAAAATACGGATGTATATTTCATCTCAATATCTCAATTTTCAAAGGATGTGGAGTGATTACAACCAACAGTCACACAAACGGGCATAAGGATAGACACAGGTACATCGTTAAATCGTCTTAGCATTTTACAGCGATCAAAATTTTCCCATGAACATTCCATTAAGGAACAGGGGAGTGTTTCTCACACACCAATGAGTGCTATCCAATTCAAGCTTAAGCTCAATGATTTGGGACCTCCTTTTTATAGTCGAATCCTCTTTAAGGAGAAGTTTTTACATGACATAGTACTTCACAAATGTCGACAACATTACATTGAAAAAGTATTTATACTAATTTTAAAGATTCAAGCCAATGTTGCTAATCCTTATTTCAAGATAGTAAATTTTCCAACTTTTTGAGGGAACATTCCCTTTGGCGAAAAATATTTCCTTTATTTTTGTTGCTAAACTCCTACAAATAAGGAAAAATCTTAAATTTTGGCCAATTTTTTTCAGTGTAAGGGCAATAACCGTAACTGAAAACGTTTATACTTCCCACCATAGGATGGGCGTACACAAATTTCCACACTCATGTAAACCTAAATCTCGATTTGACACCTTGAGTACATAAAACAGGACATTTTATTCAAATATATTTAAGAAACAAGTAAGAGCGTGCTAAGTTCGGCCGGGCCGAATCTTATATACCCTCCACCATGGGTCGTATTTGTCGAGTTCTTTTCCCGGCATCTCTTCTTAGGCAAAATGTCAGCCAATTCGAATAAGAATTGCGCCCTTTGGGAGCTCAAGAAGTAAAATAGACAGATCGATTTATATGGGAGCTGCGTCAGCCTATAGACCGATTCAGACTATAATAAACACATATTTTGATGGTCCTATGAGGATCCGTCGTACAAAATTTCAGGCAAATGGGATAATAATTGCGACCTCTAGAGGCTCAAGAAGTCTTGATCCCAGATCGGTTTATATGGCAGCTATATAGCTATGTAGCTATACAGGTTAAGAACCGATTTGAACCTTATTTTACACAGTTGTTGAAAGTTAGAATAAAACAAGTAAACGCGTGCTAAGTTCGGCCGGGCCGAATCTTATATACCCTCCACCATGGATCGCATTTGTCGAGTTCTTTTCCCGGCATCTCTTCTTAGGCAAAAAAGGATATAAGAAAAGAGTTGCTCTGCTATTAAAACGATATCAAGATATGGTCCGGTTCGGACCACAATTAAATTTTATGTTGGAGACCTGTGTAAAATTTCAGCCAATTCGTATAAGAATTGCGCCCATTGGGGCTCACGAAGTAAAATAGAGATAACGATTTATATGGGATCTGTATCGGGATATAGACCGATTCAGACCATCATAAACACGTTTGTTGATGGTCATGAGAGAATCCGTCGTACAAAATTTCAGGCATATCGGATAATAATTGCGACCTCTAGGGGTCAAGAAGTCAAGATCCCAGATCGGTTTATATGGCAGCTATATCAGGTTATGAACCGATTTGAACCTTATTTGACACAGTTGTTGAAAGTAAAAATAAAATACGTCATGCAAAATTTCAGCCAAATCGGATAGGAATTGCGCCCTCTAAAAGCTCAAGAAGTCAAATCCACAGATCTGTTTATATGATAGCTATATCAGGTTATGGACCGATTTCAACCATACTTGGCACTGTTGTTGGATATCAAAACGAAATACTTCGTGCAAAAACTCATTTAAATCGGATAAGAATTGTGCCCTCTAGAGGGTCAAGAAGTCAAGACCCAAGATCGGTTTATATGGCAGCTATATTGGGTTATGGAACGATTTAAATCATACTTGGCACAGTTGTTGGGTATCATAACAAAACACGTCGTGCGAAATTCCATTCCATTCGGATAAGAATTGCGCCCTCTAGAGGCTCAAGAAGTCAAGACCCCAGATCGGTTTATACGGCAGGTTAATTTAAATCATACTTGGCACAGTTGTTGGGTATCATAACAAAACACGTCGTGCGAAATTCCATTCCATTCGGATAAGAATTGCGCCCTCTAGAGGCTCAAGAAGTCAAGACCCCAGATCGGTTTATACGGCAGGTTAGGGGCCGATTTGAACCATACTTGGCACAGTTGTTGGGTATAATAACAAAACACGTCGTGCAAAATTTCATTTCAATCGGATAAGAATTGCGCACTCTAGAGGCCCAAGAAGTCAAGACCCAAGATCGGTTTATATGGCAGCTATATCAGGTTATAGACCGATTTGAACCATACTTAGCACAGTTGTTGGATATCATAACAAAACACGTCGTGCAAAATTTCATTGTGATCGGATAAGAATTGCGCACGCTAGAGGCTCAAGAAATCAAGACCCAAGATCGGTTTATATGGCAGCTATATCAGGTTATGAACCGATTTTAACCATACTTGGCACAGTTGTTGGATATCATAACAAAACACGTCGTGCAAAATTTCATTCCAATCGGATAAAAATTGCGCACTCTAGAGGCTCAAGAAATCAAGACCCAAGATCGGTTTATATGGCAGCTACATCAAACATGGATCTATATGGCCCATTTACAATACCAACCGACCTACACTAATAAGAACTATTTGTGCAAAATTTCAAGCGGCTAGCTTTACTCCTTCGGAAGTTAGCGTGCTTTCGACAGACACACGGACGGACGGACAGACGGACGGACATGGCTAGATCGACATAAAATGTCACGACGATCAAGAATATATATACTTTATGGGGTCTCAGACGAATATTTCGAGTAGTTACAAACAGAATGACGAAATTAGTATACCCCCCATCTTATGGTGGAGGGTATAATATGTCATGCAAAATTTCAGCCAAATCGGATAGGAATTGCGCCCTCTATGACAGCTAAATCAGGTTATGGGCAGATTTGAACTGTACTTGGCACAGTTGTTGGATATCGTAACAAAACACGTCGCGCAAAATTTCATTCCAATGGGATATGAATTGCGCACCCTAGAGGCTCAAGAAGTCAAGACCCAAGATCGGTTTAGATGACAGCTATATCAGGTTATGTACCGATTTGAACCATTCTTAACGAAAGTTGTTGGATATTGTAACAAAACACGTCCTGCAAAAGTTCATTCCAATTGGATAAGAATTGCGCCCTCTAGAGGCTCAAGAATTCAAGACCCAAGATCGGTTTATATGGCAGCTATATCAAACATGGATCTATATGGCCCATTTACAATACCAACCGACCTACACTATTAAGAAGTATTTGTGCAAAATTTCCAGCAGCTAGCTTTACTCCTTCGGAAGTTAGCGTGCTTTCGACAGACCGACAGACGGACATGTCTAGATCGACACAAAACATCGCGACGATCAAGAATATATTGGGTTGCCCAAAAAGTAATTGCAGATTTTTTAAAAGAAAGTAAATGCATTTTTAATAAATCTTAGAATGAACTTTAATCAAATAAACTTTTTTTACACTTTTTTTCTAAAGCAAGCTAAAGGTTACAGCTGATAACTGACAGAAGAATGAATGCAATTACAGAGTCACAAGCTGTGAAAAAATGTGTCAACGCCTACTATATGAAAAATCCGCAATTACTTTTTGGGCAACCCAATATGTACTTTATGGGGTCCCAGACGAATATTTCGAGCAGTTACAAACTGAATGACGAAATTAGTATACCCCCATTCTATAGTGGATGGTATAAAAATTCATGGGAATTTTTGCTTAGCACCTGATGTCATTTTCTATTTGCTGCCTTTAAAGAGAAACCGCATAGAATTTCCCTCATGCCATTCATGGTGGAGGGTATATAAGATTTGTCTTATATGCACTAAGCCCTTTTTATTCAGTTTTTCTGGTGTTTTCGCCAGGGTTCGAAACCAGGCGTTAAGCGTCATAGGCAGGCATGCTAGCCTTTGCGCTATGGTGGCCTCCTTCTTTTGCGATAATTTTTCACAACTTTCGTTTTGGATTATTACGACAAGAGTGCATTGATAAACTTAAATCTTGGATATTAAAATTTTGGATATTCCATGAACACCTAGCAGTGAAAAAAGTTTGTTCTCGATGCAAAAATATATGAGAACAAATTAAAAAGCCTTAAGTTCGGACGGGCCGAACTTTGAATACCCACCACCTCGGGTATATATGTAAACCACATTTCGTCGTAATCTGATCCTATAGAAGCCTTGCGAAATATGGTCCGATTTGGACCACATTAGACACGGATATTGAGTGTTCTAATGAGTACAACTCATTGCTCAATTTTGTAGAACAAAATATTGGTCTTTTTGGTAGCCATATCCAAATAAAGACCGATCTGAACCATATACGACACGAATGTCGAAAAGCCAAACATATGTCACTGTGTCAAATTTCAGCGAAATCGGATTATAAATGTGCATTTTATGGGGCCAAGACCATAAATCGAGAGATCGGTCTATATGGCACAATCTGGGCCAAATTGAAGAGGGCTGTCGAGTGACCTAACACAACTCACTGCCCCAAATTTTGGGGAAATCGGACAATAAATGCGCCTTTTATGAGACCAAAACCTTATATCGAGAGATCGGTCTATATGGCAGCTATATCCAAATCTGGACCGATCTCGGTCAAATTGAAGAACGATGTCGAAATGGCTAACATAACTCACCGACCCAATTTTCAGCAAAATCGGATATTAAATGCGGCTTTTATGGGCCTAAGACCTTAAATCGGCAGATTGGTCTCAATGGGGGCTATATCAAGATATAGTCCGATTATGCCTATCTTCGAACTTAACCTGCTTATGGACAAAAAAAGAATCTGTACAAAGTTTTAGCTCAATATCTGTATTTTAAGACTTCTGCGTGATTTCAACAGACAGGCAGGCAGGCGGACATAACTAAATCGAATCCGAATGTGATTCTTAGCAGTTCGGTATACTTATCAATGGATCTATCTTCCTTCCTCTTGGGTGTTACAAACAAATGCACTAAGCTATAATACCATGTACCAAAGTGGGGGTGTAGGGAATAAAGGGATACCGTGCAAATATATACCCTTTGTTTACAATTGGATAATATTTAATATATTACATGAAAACATGGCCAATAGTATACTGTTCAGTGTGAACATAGAGGGCATCATATGGGCATCAATCCATAGTAGAGGGTATATAATATTCGGCCCGGCCGAACTTAGCATGCTTTTACTTGTTGACCTGCAACCCCTATAAAGTTGTATATTCTTAATCGTTCCTTTGTCCATCCAACCCTCCGTCCGTCCGTCCGTCCTTCCCTTTGTCAGTCCGTTCGTCAAAATAACAATAGCGGTCGAACACATAAAGCTAGCCGTTTGAAATTTTGCACAGAAACTTTCTACTTAGGTAGTTGGGGATTGTAAATGGGCCATATCGGTTCAGATTTGCATATATCTTCCAAGTGAATTGGTCCTTCGTCTTAACTTCTTGAGCCCCCACTAGCAGCAAATGTTAATCGACTGAGCCGAATATTGGCTGTAGTGTTTTGTTGCGACTTCCAACAACCGTATCAAGTGCAGCTCAAATCGGTAAAAATGTTTAGCAGAATCCAACCACGGATTCTCACGATTTAGCCCGGCCGAACGTTGTAAATTGTTAAAACTTTTTTCCCATTTCCGTCAGTCCGTCCATCCGTTCGTCCACCTGCCCATCTGTATTTATGTCAATCTGTCTGTTCGGTCTGTCTTCTATCCGTCTATCTGTCTGTCAGTCCGTCTTACTCTAAATCTGTATGGCTGTCTGCTAATCCGTCTGTAAGTCTGTTCGTCTATTTATTTTCGTCTATACCTCTGTCCGTCAGACTGTCTTTTCGTCTATTTATCCATCTATCTGTCCGTCCAACTTTATACCTGTCTTTCCCTCGGTCTATATTGTCTGTCTTTTGAAATCACGCTAGAGTCTTCCAAAATAAAGATATTGAACTTAAATTCGCACAGATGTTATGTTAGGTTTATATATGAGTCGAACTCCGCGATTACATTTCTTAACCTCATAAAAAGCGCAAAGTTTTAAATAGTGGCTGATGCATGACACAATTGCTACATATGTTTTAGATCGAATTATTATTGGATCTAGTTTCTTTATAGACCGATCTTTACAGACCTTAAATTTGAAACGGAATGTTGTATTACCAGTAAAAAAACTTCTATATATTATGAATTAAAAAAAAAATTATAATTCATTGTATGAGGAATGATCTTCCCAGTTTAAAAATCATCCTCACCAGCATTAACTTGGCGTGGAAAATCAATTTAACTATAAGGTACCTCCTTGCACCGCAGTTAACTTGATATCACGTCGAAGGCACAAATCATCTTACACATTGTGTTTCCGCTACAACACTTCAATGTGCTTCAATGGGTATTCTCCATAGTTGCCATGACAGATTTGAGAATGTTGTAGTTCTTGTTGTTTAGCCATTTTCATGATTCGTTTTCAGATATTCAGATATATGGAAGCGAAAGATTTCGAACAAAAAATGAAGAAATCACTGTAATTAGAATTTCCCATAATAAAAAAATGTACAAAAGAAGGCGAAAAAAGCTACTTCATAGTACATAGCAAGAATAGCTTGCACCAGAGGATAAATTGCTAAGAAAATGCCAATCACCGAAATTGGTGATGAACGATTCTGCTATTTAGCTTAAACTTGCTGATACCAAGCCAAGCAAAATGTTAAGGAACTTTTAATGATTGACAGAAAACAAGGGAACATAATTAGAGTTTTTGTTTAGGTGGCAGGTTGCAATTTGTACACCTGCAGGGAGCAGGAAAGGAAGTTATTTAAAAAGTTAGAAAGGTTTGGTGGATTGCAAATATCAAGTATCAGCATAAAAGAGAAGAAGTAAAAGAAAAGAAGTAAATTTCAAAGAAAAAAGAAAGTAATGAACAATTCTTAAGAAAAACTTTGAAAAAAATGTTATACAAACCACTTCAGTTTGTTCTAAGACTAACTAGACATGTCCGTTCGTCTACAAACTTTTATATAATACTAACCGAACCGGGCCCGCTCCGCTGCGCCTTCTTTAACACTCAAATATATATTTTGGGGGAGAGATGGCACCTCGGACATTTCCGGAACTAAGGTGTAAAAGTGATCGCGTATGCTGATGATGTGGCAATAGCGGTTAGGGGAAAGTTTTCCAGCACTCTTAGAGATGTACTTCAGGAAGCTCTACATGCCACTGAAAAGTGGGCTATCGAAAGTGGACTAGGCGTAAATCCGTGCAAGACAGAAGTGGCTCTTATCAGCAGCAGATACAAGTTGCCTACAGAGGCACCTGGCTCCTTGGTAGGAGAGAATGTTCCATTTACAGAAAGCTCACAATACCTGGGTGTTTTGCGGGACTGGAAATCTAATCCAACATTTTGTAAAGGGCACGAACTGCAACTCTTTCCATGAGTACCTGCACGAGATTCTTTGGCAAAACTTGGGGGTTTACACCGTGCGTCATGCATTGGGTATATACTGCAGTTGTCAGACCTATAATGCTATATGGTGTTGTGGTCTGGTGGACGGCTCTATTACTGTTCAGTAGTCAACCGGATCCAAAGGATGGCTTGTTTGTGCATCACAGCCGCACTGAGGACAACACCATCTGTACTCTGAGTTAAATGTTACATCTAATGATTCTGGACATTGTGGCTAGACATATTGTATCATTGTATCGACTTTTGCTGTAAGGCTAAGCGAGCTTTTTCAGTGGTCATGTGGGACCACAGCTACGGACGCCAAAGTTCCAGGCAGTGTGGATTACATCCTACCTGAGCCGCTTTTTGATAAAAAATACTGTACCACTATTCCTGATAGAACCGAGAACTAGCCAAGAACTAGCCACTGCAGTGTGTATCAAGAGGAGATCGTTACAAAAAATGAAATGGTGGTACGGCTAAAATTTAATTCCATATCTACAATTGCCATAAATATTGGGTTGCCCAAAAAGTAATTGCGGATTTTTTAAAAGAAAGTAAATGCATTTTTAATAGAACTCAGAATGAATTTTGTTATACCCTCCACCATAAGATGGGGGTATACTAATTTCGTCATTCTGTTTGTAACTACTCGAAAAATTCGTCTGAGATCCCATAAAGTATATATATTCTTGATCGTCGTGACATTTTATGTCGATCTAGCCATGTCCGTCCGTCTGTCCGTCCGTCCGTCCGTCCGTCTGTCTGTCGAAAGCACGCTAACTTCCGAAGGAGTAAAGCAAGCCGCTTGAAATTTTGCACAAATACTTCTTATAAGTGTAGGTCGGTTGGTATTGTAAATGGGCCATATCGGTCCATGTTTTGATATAGCTGCCATATAAACCGATCTTGGGTCTTGATTTCTTGAGCCTGTAGAGTGCGCAATTCTTATCCGATTGGAATGAAATTTTGCATGACGTGTTTTGCTATGATATCCAACAACTGTGCCAAGTATGGTTCAAATCGGTCCATAACCTGATATAGCTGCCATATAAACCGATCTTGGGTCTTGACTTCTTGAGCCTCTAGCGTGCGCAATTCTTATCCGATCAGAATGAAATTTTGCACGACGTGTTTTCTTATTATATCCAACAACAGTGCCAAGTATGGTTTAAATCGTATCCAATTGAAATGAAATTTTGCACGACGTGTTTTCTTATTATATCCAAATGGTTCAAATCGGTCCATAACCTGATATAGCTACCATATAAACCGAACTTGGGTCTTAACTTCTTGAGCATCTAGAGGGCACAATTCTTATCCGATTTGAATGAATTTTTGCACGAAGTATTTCGTTATGATATCCAACAACTGTGCCAAGTATGGTTCAAATCGGTTCATAACCTGATATAGCTGTCATATAAACAGATCTGGGGATTTGATTTCTTGAGCTTCTAGAGGGCACAATTCCTATCCGATTGGAATGAAATTTTGCACGACGTGTTTTGTTATGATAACCAACAACTGTGCCAAGTATAGTACAAATCGGTTCATAACCTGATATAGCTGCCATATAAACCGATCTGGGATCTTGACTTCTTGAGCCTCTAGAGATCGCAATTATTATCCGATTTGCCTGAAATTATGTACTACGAATCCTCTCATGACCATCAACAAACGTGTTTATTATGATCTGAATCGGTCTATAGCCCGATATAGCTCCCATAAAAATCGATCTCTCTATTTTACTTCTTGAGCCCCCAAAGGGCGCAATTCTTATTCGAATTGGCTGACATTTTATACAGGTCTCCAACATAATATAATAATAGCAGAGCAAATCTTTTCTTATATCCTTTTTTGCCTAAGGAGAGATGCCGGGAGAAGAACTCGGCAAATGCGATCCATGGTGGAGGGTATGTAAGATTCGGCCTGGCCGAACTTAGCGCGCTTTTACTTGTTCAAATATACTTTTTTTACACTTTTTTTCTAAAGCAAGCTAAGAGTAACAGCTGATAACTGACAGAAGAAAGAACGCAATTACAGAGTCACAAGCTGTGAAAAAGTTTGTCAACGCCGACTATATGAAAAATCCGCAATTACTTTTTGGGCAACCCAATATCTTCTCAGAAAGCCAGGCTGCCCTTAAATCCCTGGATTATGTATTTCTGAACACAAAAACAGCCCTCGACTGTCGCAGATCTCTCAACGAAATGGCTGAACAGTTCAATATTCACCTGTTCTGGGTGCAGGGCAACAGAGACATCTTGGGGAATTGTAAAGCGGATGAGCTTGCGAGGCTAGGTACTACCTTCTCCGGACCTAAGCGGTATGCCCTTAGGTCTCAGAATAAACAAGCAAAAGCGTCCTTAGTTTGGCCGGCCCGAATCTTGGGAACCCACCACCATGGATCGCATTTGTCGAGCTCTTTTCCCGGTATCTCTTTTTAGGCAAAAAAAGGATAAAAGAATTGCTATGCTATTGGAGCTATATTCGATTCGGACCATAATTGAGTTGGATATTGGATACCATTGGATATCGAATAAGAATTACGTCCTTTAGAGCTAAAGAAGTTAAATGGAGAGATCGATTTACATGGGAGCGGAATCAGGTTATAGACTGATTCTGACCATAATTGACACGTATGTTGAAGGTCATGGGAGAAGCCGTTCTACAAAATTTCTGCCAAATCGGTTAATAATTGCGCCCTCTAGCGGCTCAAGAAGCCAAGACCCCAGATCGGTTTATATGCCAGCCCATATATATCAGGTTATGGACCGATTTGAACCATATTTGGTACAGTTGTTGGAAGTCATAGCGAAACACGTCATGCAAAATTTCAGCCATATCGAATAGGAATTGCTCCCTCCAGTGGCTTAAGAAATCAAGACCACAGTTCGGTTTATATGATAGCTATATCAGGTTATGGACCAATATACACCATACTTGACACAGTTGCTAGATATCATAACAAAACACGTCGTGCAAAATTTAATTCCAATCGAATAAGAATTGCGCCCTCTAGAGGCTCAAGAAGTCAAGACCCAAGATCGGTTTATACGGCAGCTATATCAGGTTATGAACCGATTTAAACCATACCAAGCACAGTTATTGGAAGTCATAACAAAACACCTCATGCAAAATTTCAGCCAAATCGTATGAAAATTGCGCCCTCTAGAGGCTCAAGAAGTCAAGACCCATGATCGGTTTATATGACAGCTATATCAAAACATGGACCGATTTGGCCATTTGTTCAAAATTTCAAGCGGCTACGGACGGACATGGCTAGTTCGACTCAAAATGTCGAGACGAGCAAGAATCAATATTTCGAAGTTTTACAAACGGAATGACTGGATTATCATACCCCCATCCTATGGTGGTGGGTATAGCAAGAATGATCGAGAGACCGGGTTACATGGGAGCTATATCAAGTTATAGACTGTTTTGAATCGCATTTGGCACAGTTGTTGGAAGTCGTAGCAAAACTTCACATGCAAAATTTCAGCCAAATCGGACAAAAATTGCGACTTGTAAGGACTCAAGAAATCAAACATTGCTACTTCCAGGGGTTCAAGAAGTCAAATCAAGAAGTCCAATCGGTTTATATGGGAGCTATATCTAAATCTAAAACGATTGGGGATTGCAAATGGGCCATTTGCAATCCCCAACGACCTACATCTATATTAAGTATATGTGCAGACGGATGGACAGATGGAAGGACAGACGGAAGGACAGACGGAAGGACAGACGGAAGGACAGACGGAAGGACAGACGGAAGGACAGACGGAAGTACAGACGGAAGGACAGACGGAAGGGCAGACGGACGGACAGACGGACGGACAGATGGACGGACGGACGGACAGATGGACGGACGGACGGACGGACGGACAGATGGACGGACGGACGGATAGACGGATGGAAATGGCTAGATAGCCTCAGAACGTCGAGACGTTTAGGACTCAAGAAATCAAAAATTGTTGCTTCCAGGGGCTCAAGAAGCCAAATCGGGAGATGGGTTTATATGGGAGATATATCTAAATCTAAAACGATATGGCCCATTAGCAATCTCCAACGACCTACATCCTACATTAGGCATCTGTGCGGACGGGCAGACGGACAGATGAACGGACAGAGGGCCGGACAGACGGACGGACGGACAGACGGACGGACAGATGGATAAGCAGATGGACGGATAGACGGATGGATAGATGGACGGACAGACGGACGGAGAGACGGACGGAGAGACGGACGGAGAGACGGACGGACATGGCTAGATAGCCTCAGAACGTCGAGACGTTCAGAATATATATTCTTTATGGGGTCTTAGACGAATATTTCGAGGTGTTACAAACGGAATGACTAGATAAGTATACCCCCATCCTATCTTGTTGGGTATAAAACGAGGCCTCATATCATTGAGCTAAAACTTAAATAGGATTGCACTCATTGATATGTGTGAAGTATCGCCTCATTCTTAATGAAAGGTTTATGGAAATATATGTTTTTTTTTTATAGATGTAGGATAGCAAATAGGCCATATCGGTTTAGATTTGGATAAAACCCCGCATAAATCGATGATCCGAGTTGAAATTTTAATCTTTTACACGTAGTGTTCTGTTCTGTTACATTCGTGGTTAGTATGGTCCACATCGTTCTTATACCTCATATATCTACTATATATATCGATCTATGGGATTATTTTCTACTGCCCCGTGTAGATTTAGTTTTTCGCTTAATTTCCTGAAATGTTGTACTTAAAGTACATATCTTCCCTCAAACTAAGTTCGTTTGTGTGAGTTTTTAGTATAATCCATGGTGTAGGGTTCCCAAGATTCAGCCCGGCCGAACTGAGCACTTGTTTTTTGTACAATATTTATACCCTCCACCATAGGATGGGGGTATACTGATTTCGTCATTCTGTTGTAACACCTCGAAATATGCGTCTAAGACCCCATAAAGTATATATATACTTGATCGTCATGACATTCTAAATCGATCTAGCCATGTCCGTCCGTCTGTCTGTCGAAAGCACGATGTCTTTTGAAACAGTGAGTTTTTGTTTTGGTATCTTTTCCAACAACTGAGTAAAGTATGGTTCAAATCGGTCCATAACCTGATATAGCTGCCATATAAACCGATCTGGGGTCTTGATTTCTTGAGCCTCTACAGAGAGCAATTCCCAACCGATTGGGCTGAAATATTGCATGACGTATTTTGTTATGACTTCCAATAACTGTGCTAAGTATGGTTCAAATCGGTCCATAACCTGATATGACTGCCATATGAACAGATCTGGGATCTTGACTTCTTGAGCCACTAGAGGGCGCAATTATTATCAGATTTGGCTGAAATTTTGCATTGGATGTTTTGGTATGACTTTCAACAACTGTGCTAAGAATAGTTTAAATCGGTCCATATCCTGATACAGCTGCCATATAAACCGAATTGGGGTCTTGACTTCTTAAGCCACTAGAGGGCGCAATTATTATCCGATTTAGCTGAAATTTTGCACAACGGCTTCTCTCATGACCCTTAACATACTTGTCGAATATGGCATGAATCGGTTTATAGCCTAATGCACCTCCCTATAATCCGATCTCCCTATTTACTTCTTCAGCCCCTAAAGTGAGCAATTCTTACTAGATTTGACTGAAATTTTACATAATGACTTCTACTATGGTCCGAATATTCAGTTCAATTATGGTCCGAAATGAACCATAACTTGATATTGTTCCAATAACAAAGCAAATCTTTTATTTTATCCTTTGTTGGCCTCAACGGAGATACCGTGGAAAGAGCTCGACAAATGCGATCCATGGTGGAGGGTATATAAAATTCGGCCCGCCCGAACTTAGCACGCTTTTTTTTACTCTAGTTTCAATGCTTCCAATGATTGCTCGTAGCATATTTTGTGCAGTGTTATTTGTCTCTTTTCTTTTATTGAAGAAGGAGAAGAGGAATTGATGACGTGACTTTTAACAACATTACTTTCCGTTTCTGGTAAATTTGTTTGAATTGCAAATTTATTGAACGTTTCCATTTAGTTTTATTCCTTGTTTTTGTTCAATCGATGATATTGAGTTTTTTTCTATACTTCATTTTTTCCCTCTTGGTGTGGCTGTTTTGCTAGGATTTTGTTAGTGTTTACGAGATGCACACCCTAACGCATACATACAAGGGGACTAAGAACAAAACCATGTTACTGCTATTTCTTTATTCAACTACCAACATGCATGCGTTGTAAAAACAAGCAAAAACGTGCAAAGTTCGGCCGGGCCGAATCTTGGGAACCCAACACCATGGATTCTGCTAAGAAATTTTCTTGAAGGCAGAGTTTTAATCTGTGTAACAAATTTGTGCCAAACTAGCAAAAAAAAAATTAAAGCTTCTAGTAACCGCATAAAGATAATCGAGAGCTATATCAGGTTAGTTGAGGTTAGGTTGAAAAACAGGGTGCGGATATTAATTTGCCCCATGCTACTATGGACATACATCTAAGCCATTCATTGGCAAGTTAAAAATCGGTTAGAACTGTACTTGGCACAGTTAAAGGAAGTCATAACAGAGCACTATGTACAAGATTTTAACCAAATGGGACAATAATTACGGCTTCCAGGGGCTCCAGACGTGAAATCGAGAGGTCAGGTTATGGGCTAATATGTACCGTACTCGACACAGTAGAATCAGAACACTACATGCAAAAACTTTGCCAAATCGGACAAAAAACAGCTTGTAAAGGCTTAAGAACTCAAATCGCGAGATCGTTTTTTGTATGGAAGCTATATCCAAATCTGAACCCATATGGCCCATTTGGAATCCCCAATGATCTGCATCTACCCGGCACCGGATAACTATGAGCACCATACGGGCTGGAACTTTTGAGCTCCGATCTGTGTGGTGTTCATTGTTGTCACGAGAAGCTTAGCTGCGTGCTACCGGAAGCGTCCATAGGTTGCAGAAATGTTGCATTTGGAGTAGCTGTAACCGTAGGCGGGTACAATCAATGGTATCGAGCGGAGAGTCTCAGTGAGTGGCCGGACGGCACCGGCACTTGCAAAAATACGGAGTACCTATGAGGCTTGATATGAAAAGGCGATTATTGGCACCTTTAAATAGCCAATGGTCACCATGTTTCTACGGCGATAGGTAATTTAGACCGAAACAAGCTAGCTCACCTATAGAAGCTAGACGAGGATTGCCACCTACACCTGAAAATATGGCTACAACAACAACAACCTGCATCAACATGAAGTATCTGTGCAAAATTTTAAATGGCTAGCTTTACTTGTTCGACAGCTATCGTGATTTCGATAGACTGACGGATGGAGGAACTGTCGCAGATCAATGTTTCTAGATGTTACAAACGAAATGACTAGTTTAGTATATCGACCCATCCTATGGTGATGATGGGTATAAAAAGCTTTGTATGAGTGTGGGTGTGTTGGGGTATATGCATGACATATAGTTTGCGTGATGTTCGATGACAGTTATTGAAGTCAGTTTTTATCTCCCCTCATACTCACTGGCTGTCGTTGTAGGAAATAAAATAAAGTCACTTTCGTACCATGACAACTGTGATATAAAAAATTGAACAACGTTCAAATTGCATTCAAAGAGGAAACCTAATGGGAATACTTTTGTATCGAGCAGGATATTAAATGTGTCTTTTGCATTGCATTGATAAAAGCTGATTTGCCAAACAGCAGAGAAGTTATATGCAATGTAAAACTTGTCTTGTGTGACTTTAAATTCAAATCAAATTTAAATTAGAAATATTTTGACAAAGTGAGTATAGGGAAAGTAATGGTAGATTTATTGGCTACCTAGTTGTCTGGGAAAACATATATGGCAACAACAGCAGTTAATGTAATATATCATAACTTAGCTGTTACAACACTTTTGCTGTTGAAAGGATATCCGCATGATACAAACTTCATATATTAGGGTGAGAAAACTTGAGTGAACAAAACAAAGAAAAACAAGTAAAAAGGCGTTAAGTTCGGCCGGGCCGAACTTTGGATACCCACCACCTCGGGTATATATGTAAACCACCTTTCATCAAAATTCGGTGAAAATTTCATACCTGATACTCATATACCTCATACCGATCTGAACTATATACGACACGATGTCGAAAAGCCCAACATAAGTCACTGTGTCAAATTTCAGTGAAATCGGATTATAAATGCGCCTTTTATGGGGCCAAGACTTTAAATCGAGATATCGGTCTACATGGCAGCTATATCCAAATCTGGACCGATTTGGGCCAAGTTGCATAAACATGTTGAAAAGCCTAACACAAAGCACTGTCCCAAATTTCGGCGAAATCGGACATTAAATGCCTCTTTTATGGGCCCTAAACCTTAAATCGAGAGATCGGTCTATATGGCAGCTATATGCAAATCTGGACCGATCTGGGCAAAATTGAAGAAGAACGTCGAAGAGCCTAACCAAACTCACTGTGTCAAATTTCAGCGACATCGGACAATAAATGTGTCTTTTATGGCCCCAACACCTAAAACCTAGATATCGGTCTATATGGCAGCTATATCCAAATCTGGACCGATCTGTGCGATATTGCAGAAGTATGTCAAGGGGCTTAACTAAACTCACTGTTCCAAATTTCGGCGACATCAGACAATAAATGAGCCCAAAACCATATATCAAGAAATCGGTCTATATGGCAGCTATGTCTAAATCTGAACCGATCTGGACCAAATTGAAGAAATACATCAAAGGGCCTAACACAACTCACTGTCCCAAATTTCAGCAAAATCGGATAATGAATGTGGCTATTATGGGCCTTACACCATAAATCGGAGGATCGATCTATATGGCAGCTATATCCAAATCTGGACCGATCTGAGCCAAATTAACGAGGGATGTCGATGGGCCTTGCACAATTCACTGTCCCGAATTTCATCAAAATCGGATAATAAATGTGGCTTTTGTGGGTCTAAGACCCTAAACCGGAGGATCGGTCTATATGGCCGCTATATCCAAATCTGAACCGATCTAGGCCAATTAAAAGAAAGATGTCGATGGGCCTTACACAATTCACTGTCCCGAATTTCATCAAAATCGGATAATAAATGTGGCTTTTGTGGTCCTAAGACCTTAAACCGGAGGATCGGTGTATATGGCAGCTATATCCAAATCAGAACCGATCTGGACCAAATTAAAGAAACATGTCAAAGGGCCTAAGACAACTCACTGTCCCAAATTTCAGCAAAATCTGTTAGTAAATGTGGCTTTTATGGGCCTTAGACCCTAAATAGGAGGATCGGTCTATATGGCAGCTATATCCAAATCTGGACCGATCTGAGCCAAATTGTCAAAGGATGTCGAAGGGCCTAACACAACTCACTGTCCCAAATTTCAACAAAATCGGATAATAAATGTGGCTTTTATGGGCCTAAGACCCTAAATCGGCGGATCGGTCTATATGGGGGCTATATCAAGATATAGTCCGATATAGCCCATCTTCGAACTTAACCTGCTTATGGACAAAAAAAGAATCTGTGCAAAATTTCAGCTCAATATCTCTATTTTTAAAGACTGTAGCGTGATTTCAACAGACAGACGGACAGACGGACGGACATGGCTAGATCGTCTTAGATTTTTACGCTGATCAAGAATATATATACTTTATAGGGTCGGAAATGGATATTTCGATGTGTTGCAAACGGAATGACAAAATGAATATACCCCCATCCTTCGGTGGTGGGTATAAAAATCGGGCGGAGCCGACTATATAATACCCTATACCACCCAGTATACGTAATACTTTTAACAGATAGCACTTATATTCAAATTTAGTCCGACTTTAATTTTGCATACCTATTGAAGTATCGAATAGAACCTTATGCGATTTTCTTGCAATGGTACGAAAATTGCCAAATTAAAAAAAAAAAAAATCCGACCAAAATTTTAGCTTCTGCCATATCGGATGAAATGTATATATGGGAGCTATATTTAAATCTGGACCGATTTTTATGAAACATTGCACACATATGGGGACGTTGCACAAAACAGCCCGTGCCAAATTTTGTAAAGATCGGACCAAAATTGTGCCTGCTACAGCCTTAAAAGGCCATATCGTATGAAAGATATACATGGGAGCTATATATAAATCTGATCCTATTATGATGAAATTTTGCACACATATTGGTTCTTTACAAAAAGCACTTCGTGCCAAATTTTATAAAGATCGGACCAAAATTGTGCCTTCTACAGCCTTAATGGGTCAAATCGGACGAAAGTTATATATGGGAGCTATATCTAAATCTGAACCGATTTAGATGAAATTTTGCACACATATTAAGACGTCACAGAAAGTACTTCGTGCCAAATTTCGTAGACATCGCACCAAAATTGTGGCTCCTACAGCTTTATAAGGGCATATCGGATGAAAGATATATATTGGGGCTATATCTAAATCTGAACCGATTTCAATAAAATTTTGAAAACATTTTGGGTTGTTAAAAAAAAACACTTCGTGCCAAATTTTGTAAGGATCGGACTTAAATTATGGCTTCTACAGCTTTAAAAGGGCACATTGGATGAAAGATATTTTGGGAGCTATGTCTAAATCTGAACCGATTTAAACGTTCGTCCTTAAACCAAGAAAGGCACTTATGCAAAATTTTGTGAAAATCGGACAACAAATGTGACTTGTACCTTGATTACAAAAATACATGGACAGACAGACAGACGGACATTGCTAAATCGAATCAGGAAGTGATTCCAAGCCGATCCGTATACTTATCGTTGGGTCTAGCTCTTCTCCTTCTTAGCTTTGCAAACAAATGCACAAATCTGTAATACCCTGTACACAGTGGTGGTGTATGAATAGCATATTCTTTTTTAAATTTTGGTTCTTTGGCTCGTTTTTATTGCTAATATCCTTCGAATAAGGAAAACCCTTTAATTTGGGGCCAACTTTTTTTTTTTCAGTGTATAAGAATTTATAGGCATAAGCCCAGGCAAATGCAAGGCATTCATCAAAGTGGCAAAGTGGTAGGAGAGAGCGGAGCAGAAGATGAAGACATGATGCGGATGCTAAGACACTGGGTATGGCGTCATCTTGTTCCAACCTAATCTATCCTCATCTGTTATGTAGCAGCTTAACGACGTCCAGCGTCCATCCAGTGGCAGATAGTACTCTCTTTTATAATAACCCTCCAACACAGGATGGGGGTATACTTATTTCGTTCATCCGTTTGAAACACATCGAAATATTCTTTAAAGGACCCATAAAGAATATATTTTTTTCTCGATTATACTTTTGAGTCTTTAGAGAGAGAAATTCTAATCCGATTTGGCTGAAATTTTACACAATGGCTTCTTCTAAGACCTAACCTCTAACATAATCGCCAAATGTCATATATAAAATTTAATTTTTTCTTTGTTTGTCGGTTTGTTTGTTTGTTCCGTATAGACTCAAAAACGGCTGAACCGATTGCCTTGAAATTTTCACAGATTGTGTAGGTTGGTCTGGAAGGAAACATAAGCTATATAATTTTTTGATATCGGGAGGGGGGCGGACTCTCCCCCTTACCCCAAAAGTACCACCCAAAAATAAAAGTGGAACGATTGGGACAGTATGGGATTCAAATGAAAGGTATTCAAGAGTAGAGTTTCATAATAAAAGTTGGGTCCAAGTACCTGGGGGGCCACCCCAGCCCCAAAACCCCTTAAAATAGGTTTATTTAACGATCATGACAATATGGTACTGAAATGAGAGGTATTTGGGAGTAGATTACAAATATGGTCAGGAAGAAGAAATATGCTTTATAATTTGTTGATATCGGAAAGGGGCGGACCCTCCCCCGTTACCCCAAAAACACCAACCAAAATCAAAAATGGACCGATAAAGACAATATGGATATTAAATGATTATTATTAAAGAGTAGAATACGAATATGGTATTAAAAACTTTGTCCAATTACCCAGGAAGTCGCCCCAACCCCAAAATGTCTGAAAACAGACAAATTAGTCGTCCATATTAATATGGGGCTTAAGTGAGAAGTATTCGGGATTCTGGCATACAACATCAGATCGAAGTGTAAGGGGTCACCCCACCCCCTAAAAACTTCCCAAATGGGCATATTGCCCATCATGACTATATGAGACTCGGTTTGTTTGTTTGTTTCGTAGAATCAGAAAAAGGACACATAGGTTATATAATTTTTAGATATCAGGTGGTAGCTGACCCTCCCCCTTAAACCAAAAACTCCACCCAAAACCAAAAGATAACTGATGGGCACAATAATGGTATCAAATGAAAGGTATTGGGGACTAGAAAATAATTATCATTATATTAAATTTTGGGTCCAAGTACCCAGCGGGCCGCCCCGCTTCAGGGCAAAGTGCCGTTGGCCTCCCTAGCTCCAAAACACCCACCGGTTCATACCAAACGGTTCATACTTACCGACCATGACAAAATTGGGTTCAAAATAAAGGGATTTGGGAGTGGACACGAATTTGATATCCATATGTGAGTCGAAATGTCTCATTACCACAATTTCAAAAATACCATTTCTCGGAGTTTGCTAATGGGATTATTTATAGATTAATCACGACAATAAAGAGAAATGTGTTTGGGCAGCCGCCCCACCCCCAAAATACCTCCCTATTATATAAAAGCTATTTGGGGTGGAAATTTATGGGTTTTCGGGAAATTTATTTTCATTTTCGGGACAAAGACGCTGGGGTCTACCCCACCTTCAAACACAACTTATTTACCGATTATGCCAATATGGAACTCATACGAAATGTTTCTGAAAGTAGAGCACGAATCTTATATTTACCTAAATGGCCAAGTGACCACCCCCGAAATACCCCCTAAACCCGAAATATTTACCAATACAGTAATATGGGCCTCAAAAGAAAGGAATTTGGGAGCAGAGCAAAAGAGAGAGAGAGTAAAAGAAGGCGCAGCGGAGCGGGCCCTGTCCAGCTAGTATGGTATAAATTTGGCCAAAACCTTATATGGCTCCCATATAAATCGATCTCCCGATTCTACTTCCTTAGCCCCTATAGTGCGCAATTCTTATACGATTTAGTTGAAATTTTATTCCATGAATTTCCGTGCGACCACCAACACATTTGCCTAGTATGGCTTAAATCTATCTAAAATCTGGTATAGCTTTCATATAAACCAATCTCTCGATTATACTTTTTGAGTCTCTGGAGGGCACACTTCATATCCGATTGGGCTGAAATTTCCACTATGATTTCTCTCATGAAATCAAAAATACTTGCCAAATATGGCCTGAATCGGTTCATAACCTGATATAGCTGCTGTATAAAGCGATCACCCGATTTTTTATTCTAGAGCCCCTATAAGGCGGAGGCCACCGTAGCGCAGAGGTTAGCATGTCCGCCTATGACGCTGTATGCCTGGGTTCGAATCATGGCGATATCATCAGAAAACATTTTCAGCGGTGGCTTTCCCCTCCTAATGCTCGGACTATAGCCGAGTCCGAACGCACGCCGTTCGGACTCGGAGGAAAAGGAGGCCCCTTATCATTGAGCTTAAGTTTGAATCGGACTGCACTCATTGATAGGTGAGAAGTTTGCCTTTGCTCCTTAGTGGAATGTCCATGAGCAAAATTTGCCTATAAGGCGCAATTCTTATCCGATTTGATGGCAATTTTGCACAATGGCTTCCACCATGAACTATTACCTGAACCAGTTCCTAAGCTGATATGGCTACAATAGCATAACAATTCTTATCCTTTATCTCTTTTTGCCTATTAAAAAATACCGGGCACAGAACTGAGCAAATGTGACCCATGGTGGAGGGTATAAAAGATTCGGCCCGGCCGTGCCTTTCTACTTGTTTAGGTTTTAAGTTTTACTGTGGGCTCTTTAGAATTCAACCATCACCGGATATTTGTTCCCTAAAATAAATCAAATCTTGTTTTGAAAAAAAAAAAATCCTTTATTCAATTTGTTAGTCCTCGCTAGAACAACTTTAATTTTATTATCCTAGGATTCTGTTAACAAACTAATCAATTATTCAAGCATAACGTTGACTCCCCCATGGCAATAATCTATGGCAGGCTGGGAGCACATGTTACATGCCACAGGGAACCCTAATAAACTACATATGCAGGGGATTTGAACTAATATGTTGAAACTGTTTTAAAAGCCATAATAAATCTCGTTTATCTCTCTACTCGCGCTGTTTAACTTTTACGAGGAGAGAAAATAAGATTTTTAAAGCGCTTTTGTTTTACCGTGGAGATTTTCCACAGAAAAGGACAAAGGACTACAACAAATAGGGGGTTTTTTGTTTGAGGGAGGTTTCCTCATTCTTTTTCAGACTAAGCCAAAGGGGGCTTGTGGAATATCTTTTTTTGTTTTGGTGTTTTTTGTGCTTCTGGAAGTGAGTGACACATTTAGCATTGGTCGTGACTATTTAATTATGGCATATGGTACCCGAGTTCACACATTGACATCCCCTTTTTTTCTGGACTTGTTTTTGTGGCTTGTGCGGATCCTTTTTTTGTTTAAGTATTTTTCTTTTGTCTTCTTTTTTTTGGGGGGGTGGTAGGGATTGTTAATATGATGAATGCTATAATTCTTAAACTTTACGTGTGCAGTCTCCTTTTGCCCCCAAAATAAACAATCCTTGCCTCCCGGCTTCCCACATTGCTTCCATGATATTGTGGAGCTGGTAAACGAGACTTGAATTGTAAATTTCCTGTGGCCATTACAGCGATAGTAGATAAAAATGTACAAGTCAAAATGGAATTGTTTGTAATATCTCTTTGGGGGGGTCAAAATGTTGTCATAAAGCATGCAACATATGCTCCTCCCCATCATAATGGTCGGTTCTTCTTCGCTTGCTTTCGCTTAAAAAGGGCTTGATCAAGCATCCGTAACCGTAATACAAATTGAATAACTTAAATTCTATGTCATTTTGCCTGAAATATTTGATGAAGATCCATTCTGTAGAAATGGATGCGTACGTGTTTCTTAAAAGTTTTTCTGGGGCTTCATTTTCTCTGAAGTTTTGCAAATGTTAATCGCCCTTTGCCGGTGGCAAGACTTAATTTATCAAATTAACGATTCTGGGGATGACAAAATACCACAATAATGAGGAAATATTCGAAGTGATGAGTTGAGAGGAATATTTAATTTTTAATGCAAATTATGAAAGGTTGACCGGAAACCTTTTTACAGCGTGGGGGGTTCTCAACATAATCAACATAGAAAAGCCCTTGCAGAAATTTTCAGCAGTGGGCTGTCCTAATCCCTATGACATGTGTGTTGAATATGCCCCGAAACGGACTATGTTGGGATGTATCCGCCGTATGGATAGATGTTTCGATTTCAAATGCTGAGCCCATAGAAAGCAAATTATTACTACATATCAGTGAAATATTAAACTGGACTGATAGATAATGACGAATACGGTCCACATTGCATTAAATATGCATCTTGATCCCATAAAACCCGTGTATGTAAACCTATTTCACCGCAATTTGAAACGGAGTGTTGGATTAACAAGTCAAATCTCGGGAACACATTACCATGCATTCTGTTAAAAATTTATACTCGCAGATCAGAACTTCCCATAATGAATTGAGGTAATAGACATCTCTGCTGCAAAAATATGGTATTTAGCAGCTAAGGATTCCAACATTCTAATATTCACAGGCCGGAGCTACAGTAGTGAAGATGTTAGCATGTGCTTATGGGCAAAAAAAAAAAAAGAATCTGCGTAATTTTTAGCTCAATATCTCTATTTTGAAAGACTATAGCGTGATTTCAACAGACAGACGGACGGACAAGAATAGATCGTCTTAGATTTTTCCACTAATCAAGAATATATATACTTTATATGGTCGGAAATGGATATTTCGATGTGTTGTATAAAAATTTTTCAGCAGTGGCTATCCCCTTCTAATGCTGGTGAGTTGCTATTCCATGTAAAAACTTCTCCCCAAAGGGGTGTCGCACTGCGACACGGTGTTAGAAATCGGCTATAAAAAGGAGGCCCCTTATCATTGAGCTTAAACTTTAATCTGCTAGCACTCATTGATATGTGAGAAGTTTGCCCCTGTCCCGTAATGGAATGTTCATTGGCAAATTTGTATTTTCAATATTCAAAGGCCGGATTGTAGTCCACCGATCAATAAGTGAGAAACCAAATTCATCACGTTATGAAAAATATAAATCATATTTCCAGCATGTTAGTTGTACGATCCATTTTAGGAGGGAATATTGAATCAGATCATTTCCTTGTTTCAGCGAATGTTAGCACCCATCCCAGCGTATTGTTAAACGTATGATTTGACTCTGCACGGAAGATGGTCATCTGGCAACAATATACTTCACTCGACCCATCCAATTGCTTGATCAAAGCTTATATTGTCCTGATTATATAGCGGTGTAATAGCAACGCACTCCCACTCTATGAGAAAAGCAGCCGCGTAATCCGATCTTGGTTCCCCAAAGACTCCCCCAAGAAATCCTTGGCACGACCAGGACTGCTGATATGCAACTAAAACCACGAACGCGGCCTGCTTTCAGTAGCAACATGGGTAGCGAAGTAGTCGTATCAAGAGAAAAGGAGAGAGGAGAAACGTCTATTCCACAGAAAAAGGAATACCAAAGAATTAAATATTAAATCGATGACCGTGGTACAGGCAAATCCTCCTGAGGAAACAATGAAGGAAATGTGGTAACAGATGCAGCTAGTGTGCATAGGGTATGAAAAGAAAAATTTTCCACCTGCTAGTTTCCAAAAGTGGCTGCTATAAGGATTTCCCTGATGATTGTAAAGCATGTATACGGCCTAGCTAGAATGAGGTCAGCATAACAGTAACCTGGCTAATGAGTAACAAGGCAATAGGAGCCGATAGGTTTTCAGGTAAACTTTTTCAGAGCGAAGATAAAACGCTGATGAGGCGTATGTGTAAGCTTATCTGCACTATCTGGCCTGAACAACGCGTGTAGGATGATACAAATCTCAGCATTATGCTCCAATACAAGAATTATGTTCCGTAAAAAAATTGTATGAGACTAACGCCTTATCTGAGGATGGCACAATCCGCAACGTTTGGGTGAACAAAAGGGCAGACGAAACAGAAAATCTAAGTAAGAAATTCCGTGCTACTTATAAAATCCTTAATTGTTTTCCCTGCCACGCCTCTTAGTTGGTTCATGTCTGGTATTGTGTCCTCACCTAAGTGCCGGAATCTGTTAGACTCGAAAGCCGTGCAATGTCAAAGGAAATGTTCCAACGTCTCATAATCTTTACCGCATACCTACACATGCTATCACTTGCCGCACCGGTTTAACATAAGTGAGCTCGTAGTACTATGTGTCCCGTTCTAATACCAATGGCTGTGCTGACCTCCTTCTTTCTTCCGTTCAGTAATAGCCTCGTCTTCTCACGATCGGGAACCCCCCATAGAATGTTCGTTGTCCTACCGACCGTTTTGCTATTCCACAGGGTTGCATGCGCATTCATCGCCCAAGCCCTTAACTCGGACTGCGTCGACCCGAAAGGCTTCGGGTTAACCAAGTTTATTGATGACAGTCCGCTGAATTTCGCCGCCAAATCGTCTGCCCTTTCATTACCCCTTACTCCGTTATGGCCCGTCTTGGTTTTTATTGCCCTTATGGCAATTTTACTGTCCGTAAAGAAGTTAACACTCGACGTCCTCGCGTTAGTACCACCCCACCTCACTCATTCACTCGCCGTATTATGGTCAGGCAGTCTAAAACAAATCTCAGTCCCTGGGTTCTCAATGTCGACCCCCAGGCCCACTCTGTCCTCTAGTTTTGATCCATCCGTGCAACATGGTCAGATGGCAATATAAGGGCTCCGGCAATAAGTTCTAATCACGCTCCTGTAGAGCCAGTGGACTATCCTCGGATTCAGGCCCCATTTCGAGCCTACGGCCCGTCTGCATAGTGCCCAACATCTTTGAGCCTTCTCAGTACGCTCCTCGTACGATGATGAATGTGACATTTCAAATTCAGTTTCTTGTCTAAGATCACACCTAAGTATTTGACCTTGTCAGATATCGAAATTTCGTTGAGGAAACGTCTTCCCTCGTGAACAGGCATATTTCGGTCTTCTCTGGGTTAACATTGAGACTTCTGGGTCTAGCCGAGTCATATGCCATATGCTAGACCCCCTCGGCCCTTCTGCATATCTGGTTCGGATCATTACCCCGTAGAGGTCAGGGGATACTTTTTAGTATTTAGAGCACACAACAAGCCGATTACTGGCTTAGGTGTATTTCCATTGTTGCGTGGTGTTGATTAATATCCGCATCCTTTTTATATCCACCACCGTAGGATAGGGGGTATGTTCATTTAGTCATTCCGTTTGCAACACATCGAAATATCAATTTCCAACCTTACAAAATATATATATTGTATTGGGTTGCCTAAAAAGTAATTGCGGATTTTTCATATAGTCGGCGTTAACAAATTTTTTCACAGCTTGTGACTCTGTCAGTTATTAGCTGTTACTTCTAGCTTGCTTTAGAAAAAAGGTGTAAAAAAAGTGTATTTGATTAAAGTTCATTCTAAGTTTTATTAAAAATGCATTTCTTTCTTTTAAAAAATCCGCAATTACTTTTTGGGCAACCCATATTTAGGATCGTCGTAAAATTCAAAGACGATTTAACGATGTCCGTGTGTCTGTCCGTCTATCCGTCTGTCCGTCTGTCCGTCTATCCGTCTGTCCGTCTATCCGTCTGTCCGTCTATCCGTCTGTTCGTCCGTCTTTTGTAATCACTCTAGAGCCTTCAAAAATTGAGATATTGGGCTGAAATTTGACACAGATAAGTCTTTTTGATACACGCTGGGTAAGTTCTTGAAGTTCTGATATATAGACCGATTTTCCGATAAAGGGTCTAATGCCCGTCCGATTTCGCTGAAATTTGAGATAGTGAGTAGTTTAAAGCTTCCCGACAACTGACCTAAATATGGTTCAGATCGGACTATATTTAGATATAGCTACCATATAGACCGATCTCTCGATAGATAGTCTGAAGACCATAAAAGCTTTATTTATTACCCGATTTCGTTGAAATTTAAAACAGTGAGTTTCTGTGAGCTTCGCGATATCCGACCTTAATATGGTTCAGATCGGTTTATAATTGGATATATCTGCCAACGAGACCAATATTTTGTTCTTCAAAATTGAATAGCGACATATTGTAAATATTAGACCACTCAATGTCCGTGCCGAATTTGGGTGGTTAAGTTATCCTATTTTCACCGGATTGTGACGAAGTGGGATTTACATATATACTCGATGTGGTGGGTATCCAAAGTTCGGCCCGGCCGAACTTAATGCCTTATTACTTGTTATACCCTCCACCATAGGATAGGGGTATACTAATTTCGTCATTCTGTTTGTAACAATTCGAAATATTCGTCTGAGACCCCATAAAGTATATATATTCTTGATCGTCGTGACATTATATATCGATCCAGCCATGTCCGTCCGTCCGTCCGTCTGTCTGTCGATAGCACGCTAACTTTCGGAGGAGTAAAGCTAGCCGCTTGAAATTTTGCACAAATATTTCTTATTGGTGTAGGTCAGTTGGGATTGTAAATGGGCCATATCGGTGTATGTTTTGATATAGCTGCCCTATAAACCGATCTGGGATCTTGACTTCTTGAGCCTGTAGAGGTCGCAATTATTATCCAATTTGCCTGAAATTTTGTACGACGGATCCTCTCATGACCATCAATATACGTGTTTATTATCGAATTGTGTTTATTATCGGAATCGGTCTATAGCCCGATATGGTTCCCATATAAATCGATCTCTCTATTTTATTGGGTTGCCCAAAAAGTAATTGCGGATTTTTTAAAAGAAAGTAAATGCATTTTTAATAAAACTTAGAATGAACTTTAATCAAATATACTTTTTTTACACTTTTTTTTTTAAGCAAGCTAAAAGTAGCAGCTGCTAACTGACAGAAGAAAGAATGCAATTACAGAGTCACAAGCTGTTAAAAAAAATGAGTCAACGCCGACTATATGAAAAATCCGCAATTACTTTTTGGGCAACCCAATACTTCTTGAGCCCCCAAAGGGCGCAATTCTTATTCGAATTGGCTAACATTTTACACAGGTCTAAAACATATAATTTAATTGTGGTCCAAACTGGACCATATCTTGATATCGATCTAATAGCAGAGCAAATCTTTTCTTATATCCTTTTTGCCTAAGAAGAGATGCCGGGAAAAGAACTCGAAAAATGCGATCCATTGTGGAGGGTATATAAGATTCGGCCCGGGCGAACTTAGCACGCTTTTACCTATTTTTTTTTATATATAATAATTGGATAGTCATGTGTGTCGTTAGATAAGAATAAACCAACGATGGAAATTTGAGCGGATGGTCACCATGGTCTGTTAGTAAATAGGAAATTAAATTTAATGATATTATCTTTATTTTTAATTTTTGGTTCTTTTGTTCGTTTTCTTTGTTAAAATCTTACAAATAAGGGAAAATCTTAAACTTTTTTTCTTTGCATAACAGAATTTTCCATAAATTGGATAAGAATCAATTTGGCCATTTACGATTTCAGTTTTCATTCATTAAGGAAAGCCAGAAGGGGGACCTGTCTGCGTTATATATTCAAAAGTGATTTATATAATGGATTAATAGTTCTCGACTTACCTGTGGTATACGGAAGAGCCTTAACAAATTAGCCACCTGTATGGATGTTACAGACGAAGCAGCTCCAACAACACCAGATATAACTTTTCGCACTTGAGTTTTGTTACAATGATACTCAGCATCGTCAATATTGCTAATGGAGCCTGAAAAGAACAAATGAAACAATTTTAATACATTTTTTAAATCCACCACATTATTGCAGAAATATTGTTAAACAAAATTTTTTAATTTAGTTTTACAAATTATACTTGATATATTTAGTTATTTTCAATTTATTTCCATGTTTAGTTGAACATAATTAGCCTGTTTACGAAAATACTGTTAAATATGTTTTTTTTTTGCAATTAGCTTAACATTGAAGGTTGTAACACATTGCAATTATTTTCCAATTAACTTTTTTTCGTGTTTTCATTTTTCGCATGCCTAAGCATTTGGCAATCATGATGTTTATGTACAGGGTGGCTGATGAAAGCCGCTACCAAAAAAAAATGTAATAACTTTTTTTCTATTTAATAATAATAATTTAATAATTAATTTAATTAATTAATTAATTAATTTAATTAATAATAATTTAATAATTAATTTAATAATTTAATTTAACATGAATAAAAGAAAAATGTATTCCATACACCGAAAAAAAAATGTAGCAATATTCATCATTGTAGCAATATTCATCAGCCACCCTGTATATTTATTATTAATTAGCGCTCGGACTTTTGCTGCTTATATTAATTAACAGCATATATAATAGTGCCGGGACTTCCTCTTCCGTTGTTTCAACCCATAGATGAGTGCAATGATGTTTTTTGTTTTTGTGCTCAGAGGCCATTTTTGCACATTTTGCTGATGTAATCGTCACTTATTAAGGTTGTTATGCTAATGAAACAATTACTTTCTGCTTGCTTATTTATTCTGTTGGAAAATTTGCAAACTATAATCCTAAAGTGTGTGCAAAAATATTAGCAGTAAAATTTCAGGATATTAGAAGGGGAGTGTTTTTTTTTAACAAAGTCATCAACATTTCTTTTTAATAGTAGTCTAAAACTATTAAAGACTAAAAAAAAAATAAAATATTATATTTTTTAAAAACAGCAACTTTCTCTCCCTCTCTCTCACACAGAAAAACAATTTTAAACAAACCATTCCACCAATTTTTAAGGACAGTGTTTGGTATGGAATTGTAGCCTAATTTGAATTTTTCTTGGGAGCGCTTGTAAAACATCTCACCACTCTACAATTTAAAGAGAAATTTTAACCACTCCATGGCAATGCAAAATCGAAAAAGTCAGACCGACAGACAATAAAAGAACATTGATTTGCTGGATCTTTTGCTATTGCCATATCAACCTACTTCATTATTCCCTTTTTCTTTATAAAAAAATCTAACTCATCTCTATGCTTGCAAAATTTGTTTCACTCCATTTTCGATGTGCCATTTTCCCATTAAATATTTTATGAAACTCTCCCCCTTACCATCTGAGCGCGTTTCAGATACATTGCGTGAGTACAAAACATTTTTAGAACTGACAGATACATAACCGCAAGTAATGAGTTATTTGTGCATTGATACCTCTTTCTCCTACATTAGGTTACCTCTCTTAGAGATTCCTAATACTATGTTGCTATTGTCCCAGGGCATAACAACGATATTCATTTCTTTTCATTTTCTAAGACATTAACAAACACACATACACAAGTGTATATAAATAACACGTTTAACAAGTACAGTTTATGGGTATATAGTCTATATGACTGTGAGAAAATAAATACAGTGGCTCAGAGGTGTCTATATAAATTTGCAAATTTTGCCCATGAACATTCCACCAAGGAACAGGGGCAAACTTCTCACATATCAATGAGTGCAGTTCGATTCAAGTTGAAGCTCAATGATAAGGGGCCTCCTTTTTATAGCCGTTTTATATTTAATATATAGAAGTTTTATATAGCATAGTACTTCACAAAAACCACCGCTGATGGTTTCGCCAGAATTCGAACCCAGGCGGACATGCAAACCTCTGCGCTACGGTGGCCTCATATAGCCGCCGTATACATATACCGATCTCCCGATTTAAGTTCTCAAGCCAATAAAGGGGCATTTTTTAGCCGATGAATTTGGTACAATAATTTGTCGTAGACCCTTACATAGCCTGCCTGAATATGGTGGAAATCGGACTATATTTTGACGTGGGTTCATAAATGATGCATATTCACCGTGTAATGCAAACTTCTCACATTGAATCAGACTGCACTCATTGTCAGAAGTTTGCTCCTGTTCCTTAGTGGAATGTTAATGGGCAAAATTTGCAATTTGCATATGGCGGCTATATCCAAATATGGATCGACCTGAATGATAAAGAGCATAACACACCCCACTGTTTCAAATTTCAGCGAAATCGAGTAATAAACGTGCTTTTATTGTCCCAAGAACTTAAATCGAGAGATCGGTTTATATATGGCAACTACATCCAAATAAAGCCCGATCTTGGCCATACTCGGTACGAATGTCAAAGGATTTAACAGAAGTCATTGAGCTAAATTTCCGCGAAATCGGCCAATAAATGCACCTTTTATGGGCCTTAAACTTTAAATCGTGAGATCGGTATACATAGCAGCTACATCCAAATGAGGACCCATTCCTTATAGAACAACAAAAATCAGACAGTAAATACGCCTGTTTTGGGCCCAAGATCATAAAATGAGTGATGTTATATCGAAATATAGATCGATTTTAACCATACTCGGTATGAATGGCGAGGCTCCTAACGTAACCCATTGTGTATAATTTCAGGGTTAATAAATTCATCTTTTATGAGCCTAAAACCCTAAATCGAGAAATCGACATATATGGCAACTTTATCCAAATCAGGACCGATCTGGGCCGTATTGAACAGGGATATCGAGAAGCCTAATACAACTAGCTGTACCAAATTTCTGTGAAATTGGGCAATTAATGCGTCTATTATGCGCCCAAAACTATAACTCGAATGATCGATTGATTGCTTGATGACAGGTATATCCAAAGCTGGAACGATCTGAGCCAAATTAAACCAGGATGTCGAAGTGCTTAATGTTACCTACTGTTTTTGTGTTGTTGTTGTTGTACCCACATTTTCATGTGGAGGTGGCGATCTTCGTCAAACTCCTGTAGGTGAGCAAGCTCGTTCCGTCATATCGGGTATCAAAGGCACTCGCCTTGTCATATAGGGTATCATACGTACTCAGTATTTATACAACAGACGGTGCCACCCAGCCTCTCATTGAGACTCCCCGCTCGATACCGCTGATTGCCTGCGACTTCAACTGCAGCTACTCCAAATGGAGCATTCCACTATCCGCACCTAAGCTTCCCGTGACAGCAATGAACACCATATAGGTCGGACCTTAATGTTCAACCCTGTGTGGTGCTCAAAGTTATTCCGTGCCGGGGTTACCTACTGTCCCAAATTCCTGCGAAATCGGACAATAAATGCGGCTTTTATGAGCCTAAGACTTTAAATTGAGAGATCGGTCTATATGCCAGCTATATCTATATCTGGACCGATCTGGGTCGTATTTACTGAGGATGTCGATAGGCCTAACACAACTCACTGTCCGAAATTTCAGAGAAATCGAATATGGCTTTAATGGGCCTAAGACCTTAAATCGGCAGATCGGTCTATATGGAGGCTATACCAAGATATAGTCCGATATAGCCCATCTTCGAACTTTATCTGTCTATGGACAAAACAAGTAAAAGCGTGCTAAGTTCGGCTGGGCCGAATCTTGGGAACCCACCACACTGGATTCTGCTAAAATTGTATACAAAATCAATTTTGTTGAAGGGCCTAATTTTATTCTACATACCAAACTCCTGTCAAACCAGCAAACATTAAAGCTTCGAGGAACCGAACAATGATGATCGAGAGTCCGGTTTACATGGACGCTATAGCAGTTTATAGACTGATTTTGGCCGTATTTGGCACATTTGTTGGAAGTCGTAACAGAACATCGCATGCAATCTTTCACCCTAATCGAACAAAAATTGTGGCTTTTAAGGACTCAAGAAGTCATATTGGGAGATCGGTTTATATGGGAGCTATATCAGGTTATAGACCGATTTGAACCGTACGTGACACAGCTGTTAAAAGTCTTAGCAGAACACTATCTGCAAAATCTTAGCCAAATCGGACAAAAATTGCGGCTTCCAGGGGCTCAAGAATTCAAATCGGGCGATCGGTTTATATGGGAGTTATATCAGGTTCTTGACCGATTTAAGCCGTACTTGCCACAATTGTTGGAAGTCTTAACGGAACATAACGTGCAACATTTCAGCCAAATCGGACAAAAATTGCGGCTTCCAGGGGCTCAATATTCGAGTGATCGGTTTATATGGGAGCTGTTTCTAAATGTGAACCCATATGTCCCATTTCCAATCCCCAGTGACCCACATCAATAAGAATTATCTGTGCAAAATATCAAACGGCCGCTATTGTGATTTCGACAGACGGACGGGCGGACCCCTATGTTGATGACCCCCGGAAACGTTTTAAGGACCTTGGTTTGCGTATCTTCACCTGGAGTATCCGCACTCTTTGTAGAGAGGGAAGGTCATGGGCAGACATCTCTGTAATACAGGTAGTGCGATGGCTCGGGAAGGGCTAAACAATAACACTGAGCAATGACGCCCTATATTGTAGCTGCCATGAAAAGAGCCATGAATTTGGCTGTAGATTTTTGGTTAGTCGGAGACTGAAACATCTAGTCTCCAGGTTTACTCCAGCGGATGAAAACCTAGCCACAATCCGCACAAATGTTTAATTCTTCAACATCAGCCTTATTTGCGACCATGACCCGACGGAAGACAAGGATGAACAGACCAAGGATATTTGCAAAGAGCGGCTAGAAAGAGAATATGACCACTGTCCCGCCCATGATATTAAAATCGTTCTGGGAGATTTTAACGCGAAAATACATAAGGAAAATATCTTTGGCCCTACAGTCGAAAAATTTAGCCTACACGAAGAAAGTTCCGATAATGTATTGATTCTAATAGACTTCGTCGCGGAAAAGCTCATGGCAGTTAGCAGCATCAGATTCCAACATCGAAGGATTAATACGGACCCATGGCTATCACCAGATCAAAACACTAGAAACCAAATAGGTCATATTGTGAAACATGGAAGGCATTCAACCAGCGTTTTAGATTTACGATCGATCCAAGGGGCGAACATCGATTCGGATCATTACCTTGATGCAGCAAAAGTTCGCATTATCTGACACTGCATGGAAGCTGGACGTCAGGAAGCGGCAAACACAACAGGTGGAAACGGCATACTCCACTCGACTGACCCAATTGCTTGAAGAATCACGCACTCCCTGTCCTGATAGTATAGCAGCGCCCACCTTTGCCCACTCCTTGGAAAGAGTCGCCACATCCCCTTTTGGGTACCGAAAGCCTTCCGCAAGGAATCTATGATACGACCAGGAGTGCCAAAAATCTACTGAAGCCAAGAATTGGGCATACAGGGCAACATTACTGGTCAGTAGCAACGCGCCAGATGAAGGAGGGGTATCGGAAGAAAAGGAGAGAGGAGAAATGGCTCTTCCATAAGAACAAGAACGAAATTTAAAGACATGGGTGTGAGCGAATCGAGATGTTCAGGAGACAGAATGAAGTCCGAAAATTCTACCAAGGAATTAAACATCAAACCGATGGCTATGGTTCAGTCCCATCCTCCTGCAGAGACAAAGAAGGAAATCTGGTAACTGAAACAGATAGCATGCTGAAGACATGGAAAGAACATTTTACCCAACTGCTAGTGGCCGACGTTGGTGGCCATGAGTATACGGTAGAACCTATTCCTGGTATTGCTATAGAATGTTTACCATTAAGTCAAAACGAGGTCCATGAAGTAGTAACATGGCTGAAAACAATAAGGCAGCAGAAGCCTATGGGTTGCCGGCTGAACTGTTTTAGACCGGAGGGGACACAATGATAAGGCATATGCGTCAGCTCGTCTGCACAATTTGGCTAGAAAAACGCATACCCGATGATTGGAACCTCTGCATACTACGTCCTGTACACAAGAAAGGGGATTAGACGGCATGTGCCAACTACAGAGGAATAAGTCTCCTCCCCAACGCATACACGTTACTATTCAGCGTACTGTGTGAAAGACTATAACGTAAAGTCAATGAGATAATTGGACCCTACAAGAGTGGCTTTAGACCTGGTAAATCCACCATAGAACAGATATTTTTAGTGCGCAAAATCCTGGAAAAGACCCGAGAAAGACAAATCAACACCTATAATCTCTTTGTTGACTGTAAAGCTGCCTTTGACAGCTCTATACTTTCAAAGGTATTTCAAGCCATGTCTGAGTTTGTTATCCCTGCAAAACTGATACGACTTTGCAGAATGACGCTTGCTGATACACGCTAATCAGTTAAAATAGGAAAGAATCTCTCCGAACCGTTTAATACCAAACGAAGATTAAACGAGATGCAGGTATGAATAGGCATGTCACTCTACTCACAAGAGAATATATGCTACTTGCCTATGGCGACGACATCAAAATTGTGGATCGGTGACCAGAAGAAGCAAACGCAGCCTTTAAAAGTTTCGAAAGTGAGTCTGGCAGTAAATGGAGATAAAACAAAGTGGATGATATTAACTCCCACAAAGCCCTGTAAACCCAATCAGATAAAGAAAATGAAGAAAGTTGGGAACTAAAAACAACAAACAAACGACATCACTTTTGTTGCAATTTGGGCTGTGCAAGCAGATGAGGTACAAAGCAACCCCTCGGCAGACAAAAATTGCGTTATATGGCTCCGAAGCATGAGAACTTGCGAGAAGAAGCATGAGAACAGTACTTGGAATGTTTGAGAGAAAGATTCTTCGTAATATAGTGAACCAGTTTGAGTTAATGGAGAATATAAGCGTCGTATGAATCATGCGAGCTATATGAGGACGATTGCAAAGGCATGTTTTCAGGATGGATGAAGAAACTCCAGCAAAGAAGTCTTTGAAGGCGACCATAAAAGAAAACTCCGATGAAGTGACCAATTGGAGAGCGACATCTCGAAACTGGGTGTCTGAAATTGGAGAAGAGGCACAGAAGATCAAGGCGCTTGGCCATCTATTCTACGTTCGGCTAGATGCATACATCTTCTGTAATGGACAATTAAAGTAAAATTAAGTTAGCTGTTACTTCAGAGGCGAGTAAATCCAAGCTGAGGCTACTTCATTTATTCTGACAACATAACCTAGCCAACGTAAACTTTGTATTTTGATATGTGTAATCAAGATTGTCATACATCTATACATTTCAAGAAGAATCTTTCTCTCAAACACTCCAAGTACTGGTAGGTCTTTCGCTTATATTCATGCTTTAGAACTATTTAAGAGCACGTCTAGTATCAGGATCTTGAATAATGTAATTTTTGTCTGTTCAGAGGAAGCTTTGTTACCAAATTCCCTTCCTATCGACAAGTTACCTCCTAATTTTTCCACTGTCAAAAATATGTACACAAAGATTTCTTTGTGCTACAAACGGTATAACAATAGAATAAAATGATGGTGAGTATAAAAACTCACATATAAATATGGAGTCCTGCTCCGCACGTTCTTTAAATGAAAATTTATATTCACTTTCACTTTGTTGTAAAAATAAAATCCATAAAGCCCATCTGAAATGCTAACGTTGAATGGTGGAGTAGCAGCACTAGTTACGGCAGCTGTAATAATAATAACAACAACAACAACGACAACAATAAAAGCAACAGTTTCTAGGCCTACAACAACAAACAGGAATAATGATTTTGGTTTATATGGCATCAATTTAATTCAGTGATTTGGAAAATTGTATCTGCTGCTAGGCGCACACAACAATGGCTTTGCCAAAGGGGTGGAGTATCTATTAGTTGAACTTCCATAACAACACACAGAAGACAGACAGGGCAATGGAATTTTCCACTATACAAGAATCACCAATACGTTTACAAATTCGTACACACTCACAGCATAAGGAGGCAGGCACCTCGAAACAGGAAAACTGCATTAAAACAGGCATAAAATTGAAATAGTTATGAGCGTTGTTGTCATCGACTACAGTAGGAAGAGGAGAGAGGGAGAGAGAGAGAGAAAGATTGACAAACAGAGCGGTAAGGCCAAATTCTGTTTCTCATACTTTTGGAATGGGCAAATATCAAAATTCCCTTGGGTATGAGTTAATGAAATATTGTCAAGAATTTTATGTCTGAACATTCACCAACACGAAAGCCTTATGTTCTAGTACAAGCATATGTGTGGGTGGGTTGAATGGTTGAGACAGTGTAGATACATTGGTATGTATTGAATCTCAATATTTTATAATAATGCCAATAACAATAATAATAATAGGATTTTGGATTATAACTTTTCGGTTGTTTTGTCAAGAGTATAATAAACACAAACATACATATACGATACATACGTATGAACCATATGTATGGGTATATTTGTGAATACATGTGCCTGTCTATGCTGACATAACCAATAATGGTTCTTGTAAAGTTAATGTCTCATAGATAATGGAGTAAAAAGATTAGCCGATGCCGGAAGCATCGTCTAAAGTAGAGGCTTAAAAAAATATGTCCAATTTCATTTATATACTTAAGAAGATATAACAAAGTGTTGTGTGTATATCATATAAACATGTTATAATGTATTTTTAAATATTTTATTTTATTTTTTGGAGCAAATGACTTTTAATAGGTAGGAGGGGAGTAATTCGTGTCAATAAAAATATTATGGTTGGCTCTTTGTTTAAAAAAACTGTTGAAGAGAGATTTTTACATTGTATTTGCACCGTCAATTAGAGAGTTGTGTTATTAATCCCATATACTATAAAAAGTCAGGGAACGAAACTCATTTTTATGTGATTCAAAAGGACACCTCCCAAATTTTATGACAATCGGACAACCAATGCGACCTATACCAGAAGCTGGGATTGCTGCCTTCCCCCAATGGGTGTTTGGACCACATAAGCTTTTGCCCCAAAAAAGGGCTCCAGATTAGTATTCCTGAAGTAATATTCAGTAAGGAACCAAGATTGGCCTGGACTTTTCATAGTAAAAGTCACTAAAAGGAGTTGCACAGTGGGATAAAATCGAAAAAAATCTGGTGAAAATATGCCGTGTGAATAGTGAGCCTATTTTGAAGTGCATTTAGTGCCCGTTTAAGTTATCATATCTTGTTCAAGTTTCACTTATCCTATTTATGATAACAAGTCAGGGAACGAAACCCATTTTTATGTGATTCAAAAGGACACATCCCAAATTTTATGACTATCAGACAACCAATGCGACCTATACCAGAAGCTGGGATTGCTGCCTTCCCCCAATGGGTGTTTGGATCATATAAGATTTTGCCTCAAAAAAGGGCTCCAGATTAGTATTCCTGAAGTAATATTCAGGAAGGAACCAAGATTGGCCTGGACTTTTCATAGTAAACACTAAAAGGAGTTGCACAGTGGGATAAAATCGAAAAAAATCTGGTGAAAATATGCCGTGTGAATAGTGAGCCTATTTTGAAGTACATATAGCACCCGTTGACTCATCTTGTTCAAGTTTCACTTAAAAAGCATCTACAATATGTCCTTTTAACAAGAGAAGAACAAACAAGTAAGAGTGTGCTCAGTTCGGCCGGGGCGAATCTTATATACCCTCCACCATGAATTGCATTTGTCGAGTTCTATGCGCGGTATCTCGTTTTAGGCAAACAAAGAATATTAAATAAGAACTGATATACTATTGAAGCTATTGGGTTGCTCAAAAAGTAATTGCGGATTTTTCATATAGTCGGCGTTGACAAATTTTTTCACAGCTTGTCACTCCGTAATTGCATTCCTTCTTCTGTCAGTTATCAGCTGTTACTTTTAGCTTGCTTTAGAAAATAAGTGAAAAAAAAAAACTATATTTGATTAAAGTTCATTCTTAGTTTTATTAAAAATGCATTTACTTTCTTTTAAAAAATCCGCAATATTAAGATATAGTCCGACTCGGATCATAAATGAATGCTGAACATTGTAGAAGTCATTGTGTAATATTTGCGCCTTGTAGGGGCTCAAGAAGTAACATCGGGAGATAGGTTTATAGGGGAGCTGTATCAAGCTATTGATCGATTCAGACCATATTAGACACGTATGTTAAAGGCCATGAGAGGAGCTGTTGTACAAAATTTCTGTCAAATCGGATGACAATTGCGCCCTCTAAAGGCTCAAGAAGTCAAAATCCCAGATCGGTTTATATGACAGCTATATTAGGTTATGTACCGATTTGAATCATACTTAATACAGTTCTTGAAAGTGATACAAAAACACTACGTGCAAAATTTCTGTCCAATCGGACGAGAATTGCTCCCTGTGGAGGCTCAAGAAGTCAAGACCCCAGATCGGTTTATATGGCAGCTATATCAGGTTATGGACCGATTCGAACTATTCTTAGCACAGTTGTTGAAAGTCATAACAGAACATCTCACGCAAAATTACAGCCAAATTGGATGAGAGTTTCGCGCACTATTGGCTCAAGAAGTAAAGATCCAAGATCGGTTGATATGGCAGCTATATCAGGTTGTAACCGATTTGAATCATACTTAATACGTTAGTTGGAAGTGATACAAAAACACTACGTACTAGATTTCAGTCCAATCGGACGAGAATTGCACCCTCTAGAGCTAAAAGAAGTCAAGACCCAAGATCGGTTTATATGGCAGCTATATCAGGTTATGTACCGATTTGAATCGTGCTTAGTGCAGTTGTTGAAAGTCATACTAAAACTCCACGTGCAAAATGTCAGTCAAATGGGACGAGAATTGCGTCCTCTAGAGGCTCAAGAAGTCAAAAAGTCAAGATCCAATATCGGTTTATATGACAGCTATACCAGATTATGAACCGATTTGAATCAAACTTAACACAATTGTTGAAGTGATACACCACGTGCAAAATTTCAGTCAAATCGGATGAGAATTGCGCCTTCTAGAGGCTCAAGAATTCAAGACCCAAGATCGACCTTGCTCCTTCGAAAGTTAGCGTGCTTTCGGCAGACATACGGACGGACGGACGGACAGACCGACAGACGGACAGACGGACGGACGGACATGGCTAGATCGACTTAAAATTACATGACTATCAAGAATATATATACTTTATGTTGTCTCAGACGCATATTGCGAGGTGTTACAAATAGGACCACGAAATTAGCCTACACCCATCTTATGGTGGGGGGTATAAAAATTAGTAAAAACGCATTAAGTTTGGCAATGCCGAAATTTTGATACCCACCACTATGTATAAGTGCGCCGTTCATGTCATTAAGCCCTTATTCGGATGATCGATCTATATGACAGCTGTATCTAAACAAGATCCGATCTGGACCATATTTGGATTGGATGTCGGGAGTCTTAAAGCAGTTCACTGTTTCAAATTTCAGCAAAATCGGAGAATAAATGCGCCTTTATGGTCTTAAGGCCCTAAAACTAAAAATTGGTCTCTATGACAGCTATATCTAAATATAGCCCGGACTGGACAATTTTCGGGGCAGATTTTGGGAGCCTTAATACAACTCACTGTTCCAAATTTCAGCTAAGTCGGCTAATAAATACACCTGTTATAAGCCTAAGACCCAAAATCTGCAGATCGGTCTATGTAACAGCTATATTCAAATAAATTCCGATTTGAACCATATTGGGTTCGGATATTGACGGACCTAATAAAACTTACTGTTCTAAGTTTTAGGGGAATCAGGTAATAAATGCACCAGTTATAGGCTTAAAACCCTAAATCGGCATATCAGTCTAGAGGGCAGCTATATGTAACTATGGTCCGATATGCACCACATTCGGATCGGATGTTGAGGCCCCTTGTGCAACTCACTGTTTCAAATATTAACAAAATCTGAATATAAATGCGCCTTTTTGGTCTCTAGACCCTAAAGCTGAAGATCGGTCTCTATGGCAGCTATATTTAACTATAGCCCCGTCTGAACCGTAGTCGAGATTTTGTTTGGCAGGGATTTTTGAGCACTATCCAGCAAGAAAAGAATTTTGCAAATCGGACTAAAAATGAAAATTTCGAAGCTCGAACAATTTTTCGATATGCCGAGGTGACCAATTTTAGGGACCTGCCAAGAGGCGGCCGGACCACCTAGTGCCTTGCCCGAGCAATTTTTCGAAATGCCGAGGTGACCAATTTTAGGGACCTGCCTAGAGGCACCCAGATCACCTAGTGCCGAACAATTTTTCGAAATGCCGAGGTGACCAATTTTAGAGACCTGCCAAGAAGCGCCCGGACCATCCAGTGCCTTGAAATTTTGTACACGATCGCGATAATACCTCAGCACTAACTGTATCAAAGTTCAAACAGATATTTTAACCCGGCGATCCCCTATGGCAACACCTGATTTCGAAACCGAGTTTTGTCACATCAAGGCTTGTGAAAGAGTGTCTGGCTACATAAGTAGTCACTTAAATACCCAGATTTAAGCTACATGAAAAGCAAACCAACTAGGCAGAATAGTAATCTCTTCTGACGAACTTCGGATGGTTTCAGTCGCAATGCCGCTGGGAATCGTTAAAAGCATTATCTTAGACAAGTAAGACACGACAACCACTAGTAATCACCATAAATAGTAATTAAAGAGTCTGACTGACGAGGGATTTGAAATCCGTCTACTAAGCAGACAACGCACAGTGGGATAGAACCGAAGAAAATCCGTAAAACAAGTAACAAGTAAAAGCGTGCTAAGTTCGGCAGGGCCGAATCTTATATACCCTCCACCATGGATAGCATTTGTCGAGTTCTTTTCCCGGCATCTCTTCTTAGGAAAAAAGAAGGATATAAGAAAAGATTTGCTCTGCTATTAGAGCGATATCAAGATATGGTCCTGTTTGGACCACAATTAAATTATATTTTGGAGACCTGTGTAAAATGTCAGCCAATTCGAATAAGAATTGCGCTCTTTGTGGGCTCAAGAAGTAAAATAGAGAGATCGATTTATATGGGAGCTGTATCAGGCTATAGACCGATTCAGACCATAATAAAAACGTATGTTAATGGTCATAAGAGAAACCGTCGTTCTAAATTTCAGGCAAATCGGATAATAATTGCGACCTCTAGAGGCTTAAGAAGTCAAGATCCCAGATTGGTTTGTATGGCAGCTATATCAGGTTATGAACCGACTTGTACTTTATTTGACATAGTTGTTGAAAGAAACAATAAAAAACGTCTTGAGAAATTTCAGCCAAATCGGATAGGAATTGCGCTCTCTAGAAGCTTAAGAAGTCAAGTCCCCAGATCTGTTTATATGACAGCTATATCAGGTTATGGACCGATTTCAACCATACTTGGCACAGTTGTTGGATATCATGACGAAATACTTCGTGCAAAAACTCATTCGAATTGGATAAGGATTGTGCCCTCTAGAGGCTCAAGAAGTCAAGACCCAAGATCGGTTTATATGGCAGCTATATCAGGTTATGAACCGATTTGAACCATACTTGGCACAGTTATTGGATATAATAACAAAACACGTCGTGCAAAATAACATTTCAATCGGATAAGAATTGCGCACTCTAGAGGCTCAAGAAGTCAAGACCTAAGATCGGTTTATATGGCAGCTATATCAGGTTATGGACCGATTTGAACCATACTTGGCACAATTGTTGGATATTATAACAAAACACGTCGTGCAAAATTTCATTCTGATCGGATAAGAATTGCGCACGCTAGAGGCTCAAGAAGTCAAGACCCAAGATCGGTTTACATGGCAGCTATATCAGGTTATGGACCGATTTCAACCATACTTGGCACAGTTGTTGGATATCATAAGAAAACACGTCGTGCAAAATTTCATTCCAATCGGATAAGAATTGCGCACTCTAGAGGCTCAAGAAGTCAAGACCCTAGATCGGTTTATATGGCAACTATATCAAAACATGGACCGATATGGCCCATTTACAATACCAACCGATCTACACTAATAAGAAGTATTTGTGCAAAATTTCGAGCGGCTAGCTTTACTCCTTCGGAAGTTAGCGTGCTTTCGACAGACAGACGGACGGACGGACGGACAGACGGACGGACATGGCTAGATCGACATAAAATGTCGCGATGATCAAGAATGTATATGCTTTATGGGGTCTCAGACGAATATTTCGAGTAGTTACAAACAGAATGACGAAATTAGTATACCCCCCATCTTATGGTGGAGGGTATAAAAAGGAATTAAGTTCGGCCTGGCCGAACTTTCGATACCCATCACCTCGGGTATATATGATAACCACCTTTCGTCGTAATCCGTAACAAAATGCATCATTAATGAACCCATTGCCGATTTAGAACAGACCCGGCACGAACGTCGAGTGGTTTTATAAATACAATTCACTGTTTAAATTGCTAAAACAGAATAATGGACAGACGTATCGAAACATGTAGGGCACGGATGACGAAAAGCCTAATGTAGATCATTATGGCAAATTTCAGCGAAATCGGAATATAAGTGCGTCTTTAAGGGGCCGAAGAACTTAAAACGGAGGATCGCTCTTTATGGCAGCTATATCCAAATATAAATCGATGGAGGCCACATTGAATGCGGATGTCGTAGGGCCTAACACAGCTAACTGTGTCACATTTCAGCGAAATTGGGTAATAAACGCTACTTCCATGGGTCCAAAGACTTAAATCGGGAGATCGGTGCATATGGCAGCTATATCCAACTATAGACCGATCGGAACCATGTAGCAAATGGATGTCAGAAAGCATAACATAGATCCATATGCAAAATTTCAGGGAAATCGGGTTATAAATGCGCCTTTTATGAGCCCAACGCCCTATATCGGGAGATCAGAACCATAAAAGCCTAACATTGGCCACTATCCGAAATTCTAGCGTAATCGGAAAATGAATGCGCCTTTTATGGGCTCAAGACCTTAGGTCGGGAGATCAATCTATATGGCATCTATATCCAAATATAGACCGATCTGAACCATATAGGGAATGGACGTCAGAAAGCCTAGCATCGATTTTTGTTCCAAATTTCAGTGAAATCTGGTGATAAATTCTCCTTTTATGGGCTCAAAACTTGAAATCGGTCCATATATTTTACGAAGAATCTTTCTCTCAAATACTCCAAGCACTGCCTCACCTGCTTTCACAAGTACCCATGCTTCAGAACCATAAAACAGCACGTTTAGTATCAGTGTCTTGTTTAGTATAATCTTCGTCTGTCGAGAGGTGGCCTTGTTTCTAAACTGCTTACTTAGTCCAAAGTAGCATCTGTTTGCCAGTATTATTCTTCGCTTTATCTCAAAACTGGTGTCATTCGTTTCGATTAAGGCGGTGCCGAGGCAGATAAAGTTACTGACTATCTCAAAGTTGTGGTTCCCAACTTTCTCAATTTTCTTTATCTGCTCGGTTGTGCAAGGCTTTTTGGGAGTTGAAACCATCCATTTCGTCTTATCTCCATTTACTGCCAGACCCGTTTTCACTGACTCTCTCTCGATTCTTTCAAAGGCTGGAGTTACTACTTCCGGTGACCGAGCTATGATATCGATATCGTCGGCATAGGCGAGTAGCATGTGCTCTCTTGTGATTATTGTGCCATATCTATTCACATCTGCATCTCGTATAATCTTCTCCAGCAGGATATTAAAGAGATCACACGATAGGCTGTCTCCTTGTCTGAAACCTCGTTTGGTATTAAATGGTTCGGAGAGATTCTTTCCTTTTCTTACTGAGAAACGTGTATGAGCAAGTGTCATCCTGCAGAGTCTTATTAATTTTGCAAGGATACCAAACTCAGACATGGCTTGAAATACGTTTGAACGTAAAGGAGTATCGAAGGCGATCTACAAAGAGATGGTAGGTGTTGATTTGTCCTTCTCGGGTCTTTTCCAGGATTTGGCGCAGTGTGAATATCTGGTCTAGGGTGGATTTACCTGGTCTAAAGCCGCATTGATAGGGCTCAATTATCTCATTGACTTTAGGTTTTAATCTTTCACACTGTACGCTCGAAAGTATCTTGTATGAGATGAGGAGGAAACTTATTCCTCTGTAGTTGGCACATTCCGTCTTGTCTCCTTTCTTGTGTACGGGACATAGTATGCTGAGGTTCCAATCATCGGGTATGCGTTCTTCTAGCCGGATCGCACAGATAAGCTGATGCATACGCCTTATCAGCGTGTCGCCTCCGGTCTTAAATAGTTCAGCGGGTAACCCGTCGGCTCCTGCTGCCTTGTTGTTTTGCACAGATACTTTATATTGATGTAGGTCGTTGGGGATTGCAATGGGCCATATCGGTTCAGATTTGGATATAGCTCCCATATATATGTTCGTACATTGTACTTATAGGGTAGATGTAGGGTATTATACAATCGGCACCGCCCGAATTTTGCACTTCCTTACAGGTTTTTTCAATACTTCCAACTATGGTTACCTGCTATAGCTCTCATATAAGTCTACCTTCTGATTTGAAATCTGAAGCTCCTGTACGCCATAATTTTTGTCTGATTTGCCTGAAATTTTTCACATTGTGTTCTGTATGACTACCAACATCCATGGTAACTTTTGTTACAATCAATCTATATCCCGCTATAGCACCCATATAAACCAACCTCCCGATTTGACTTACACCTTCTCGAAAACCACTTTTTGGAAAAAATCTGTGCTATTGGTTGGATTCACCGAACTTGGTATGCTTTTATTTCCACATTGTCTCTTCTTCCTAAGAAAAAGAATAAATTCCTATTCAATACCATGTTGAGCGTTATAAAAACACATATTTCTAAACCACTACCATAGCCACCAAAACTTTTTATACCATGAACTTTCTGCTTACTCTCAATGTGCATTTTCAATGTGGCATATAATTTAATTTATTAGCACTTTCTTACAAGAAACTCTGAAATTGTTCAAACATGGTTGAGCACATTCACTATGCATTCATATCGGAAAACACATACATACAACAAAATGAAATTAGTTTCCTATTTAAGCCAACCATATTGAGAGAAACAAACCCCCTCATAGAGTGTAATGAAGTAAGCATTCAATGCAACACACACTTTTGGCCACAAAATATGGAAAGGGATAACAGTAGAATGTTCGCAACAACGACGATGTGTGATGGTTGCCTACCATCCATCTATCCCTAAGCAATCATAAACTTATTATCACACTTACACAGCAAACCAGTTTTCAAAGCAACGAACAAAAAAAGCCACAATAAGTGAACAATAGGATGTAGTAGCAGTCAATTGACTTGGGAAGGCACTGATGATGCGCTGAAACAACTAAAGCAGTTTAATGGCAAATAGAAAATAAATTGAACTGGGATGACTCAAGTGGCAGCATGCTGCTCCCTACACTTTTCTTGAAGGCTTCTTCTGAGCCACAACATATGGTGCTTGAAGACGAAGACAAAGCGCAAAAAAGTCGTTGTTGGAAACAATTTGCTTTTCATTTAGTATCAGCAGCTAAACAAGGCTCTTTAGTTGAAAGAAAAAAAAAATATACAGGGACATGACAATGGAGATACTGTCCTATATCCATAAATTAAAAATTAGTATGTACACTGGTATTGGTGTGGCTCAAACACATGCTCTTTGGCACACAGCATACACCAACGATCCCCAGTGCAGAGTGGCCCCTACACACTACAAAACTTTATATGCACATAATTTTAATACAATTTTCCCCATTCATCGAGGGACATGTCCAATCTCTCTGCCACAATTATTTGCTAGAGCACAAGTAATTCTTGGGTGTAACCGCCAGCGGTTTTAGATTTTGCAAGTGTGGCAAAATGTGGCGCACCACTGATTTATGCTCAATGCTTTTGCAGTCCATATATTTCAACTGTGACACTTTAAGAAAAAAGAAAACTGTAGCCAAAAGCAAAATTTGCTTTTAGGGGAAAATTCAAGGGGGGAAATGAAGAAAAATTCAATTGGGGAAATCAAAGCATGAATAAAAGAAATAAATTGTTAAAGTAAACTTAGATAGATTATTAATCAGAATAAATAACAAGTAACAAGTAAAAGCGTGTTAAGTTCGGCCGGGACGAATCATATATACCCTCAAGCATGGATCGCATTTGTCGAGTCCTTGTCCTGACATGTCAGCCAATTCGAATAAGAATTATGCCCTTTTGGGGCTCAAGAAGTAAAATAGAGAGATCGATTTATATGGGAGCTGTATCAGGCTATACATCGATTCAGACCATAATAAACACATATGTTGATGGACATGAGAGAATCCGTCGTACAAAATTTCAGGCAAATCGGATAATAATTGCTACCTCTAGAGGCTCAAGAAGTCAAGATCCCAGATCGGTTTATATGGCAGCTATATCAGGTTATGAACCGATTTGAACGCTATTTGGCACAGTTGTTGGATATTATAACAAAACAAAATTTCACTCTAATCGGATAAGAATTGCGCCCTCTAGAGGCTCAAGAAGTCAAGACCCAAGATGGGTTTATATGACAGCTATATAAGGTTATGATCCGATTTGAACCATACTTGGCACAGTTCTTGAAAGTCATAATAAAACATGTCGTGCATAATTTCATTTCAATCGGATAACAATTGCGCTCTCTAGAAATCAAGACCCAAGATCGGTTTATATGGCAGCTATATCAGGTTATGGACCGATTTGAACCATACTTGACACAGTCGTTGGAAATCACAACAAAACACGTTGTGCAAAATTTCATTCCAATCTGATAAGAACTGCGCCCTCTAGAGACTCAAGAAGTCAAGACCCAAGATCGGTTTATATGGCAGCTATATCAAAACAAGGACCGATATGGCCCATTTTCAATCCCAACCGACCTAAACTAATAAAAAGTATTTTAGCAAAATTTTAAGCGGCTAGCTTTACTCCTTCGAAAGTTAACGTGCTTTCGACAGACAGACGGACGGACGGATGGACGGACTGACAGACGGACGGACATGGCTATATCGGCATAAAATGCCACGACGATCAAAAATATATATACTTTATGTGATCTCAGATGAATATTTCGAGTAGTTACAAAGGGAATGACGATATTAGCTTACCCCCATCCTATGGTGGAGGTTATAAAGATGCATTAACTTTGGCAGTTGCGAACTTTGGATACCACCACAATGGATATACAAATGTTTTTTTCTATTTTACTCTACTATATCGATATTGGGTCGATCTGGACATATTTGTTCAGGTACCGAGGATCCTTATACAAGTTATAGGTTCAAATATCAGAGAAAACGGTTATAAATTACCCTTTTATGAGCGTAAGACCCTACAATGGCAGATCCAACTAGATGGCAGCTTCATCCAAATAAGATCTAATGTGGACCATAATCGTTTCGGATATAGGTTGGCCTAGCGCAGCTCAAGCCAACCCTTGCTGATCCTAGCCCCAATGTACCTGCCATATGATAAAGATTTATTTAAACCGGACCCTAATCAGATGGTATGAAGCCAAGGGGTAAAACTTTAAACTATCGTCGCCCTTGTTCTGGCAACCTGTTTACGAGCAAACAAGGTTAGTGGACCTAAATACCGCAACTTGAAACTCATCTTCTACCCGAGTGCAGGTAAGAAACTGTAACGTAGCCAGTACGACCCTGGAGAGGTCAAGAAAACCACTACTGATCCTAGGCGCCATTCACCCACCGACAAATATAATTCGGGCCTCGGTCAGATGTAACAAAATCAAGGGGTATGACCTTACACTTTGATGGCAACACTAACACGCACCACAATGCCATGGCAGCCGGTTGCATGCACCAAATTGACACGATGGAGCCATTCATCGGCAAGAGATGCCGCCTCAGTGTAGTTGTTCGTTCGTCACATCACGGAGTGCCTTCTCCGCACGCTTCTGGTCCGTGATTGAAAAGAACCCCGGACCCTGGTTCTGTTCAGTTTGCCAGAACCGCCTCCATCATAGGTCGGTGTCGGTGAGGTGTAATCGGTGCATGGAGTGGGTACATTTCCGATCTTGCTCTGGCCTTGTGATGTAAGGCCAGAGCAAGATCGGAAATGTACCCACTCCATGCACCGATTACACCTCAGTATACGATACGACGATACGTTAGTATAGGCATACTTAATATGTTGCAAGGTGCTGTGTGAACATAGACAGCAGTGGGTCACAAGCGTCGTCGTCGTTGCCTTCTGCGTCCTCGTCTTCGGGCTATGTGACTCCCCCGACCTCTCCCATGCGGCATTATACGCAACAACGCAGCATCCCAGCTCCAATATTGCCAGGCCAGCGCAGGGAAATGTATCATTTTTGCAACTAAACTGCAACGGTCTCCGTGGCAAGATCGATGAGATTGTAGATTTTATGAGTCGGAAGAACATATTGGTCGCAGCGATCCAGGGGACAAAGTTGACCCATACTTGTAGCTTGCACAATTGTCACGGATACAATATGCTACGAAAGGATCGCTCAAGGAAGGTAGGTGGGGGATTGGCCTTTGTGATACACCATTCCGTGCAATATAGACCCATCTCGCATGCGCCTGGCGCTAGTAACTCCTGCATTGAGTGCATGGGGATAGCAGTCAGGTTCGGTACTGACGAGATAGAGCTATACAACGTGTACATACCGCCGGTTGGAAGCTGTGTCCCAATTAATGGCCCAGCTTACAACTCCGACGTAAGTGGGCTAATATTTGCCCATAATTGTCTGGTGCTAGGGGACTTTTATGCGCATCACATTTCATGGCATTCTCCCCGAGATAAAGGCCAGCGGGATATAGTTTTGGCAGAGCAGATTGAAGTTCGTAACGAGTGTATATAGATCGGGCTTTATTTGGATAAAGATGCCAATCTGCCGAATTAAGTTCTAGGGCCCATAATAGGCGAATGTATTAAAAGATTTCGCTGAAAATTTCCACAGTGAGCAGTGTTTGGCCCTTCGACATGCATACTCTATATGGCCTAGATCGGTCAATGTTGTTGTAGCAGTGTGTTGTACTCCAAAGCGGCAGCTCTTGCCGATGAATGATTTCATCGGGTAAATCCGGTACGTAAAACCGCCTACCATGGTATAGAGATCGGTCTATATTTGGATACAGTGGCCTTAGATACAGATTTCGCATTTGTTACCCGATTTCCTTGAATCATGGACACAATAAGTTGTATTATTGTGTCCATGGATCTGTACGAACTGGTAAATATGGTCCGAACTGGACCAAACTCGGCAGAGACGTCGTGGAGTCTTACATGTTTTTATATGGAATTTTTAATTTTTTTATTATTCAGATTTTGTTAATTTTTTTTTTATTTTTGAAAATAAGACTTTTCACTTACCTTTAATAAAATCCACTGCCATTTCCAAACCATAGGAATCTTTATCACAATCATCCAATATGTGAGCACCCAAAGTAATATTGGGCAACAAGCCCTGTTCATTGATGCGATCAATGGTGTAGAGCATAGCCTCCAGAGCCTGTATACCACCCTGTGGCATTATGGGGCCACACATGAGATTATCTTCACGCGAATGGACCATCATCAGACCACCGAGGATAACATCCCCCTCAACAATGGCCTCGCGTTTGATGGGCCAATGGCTTTGCTGTGACACTAGGCCATGCAATAAGCGTGGCTGCAGTTGAAAATTCTGTTCGGTCTCTGGTAAAGAACGAAATTTTTTTATGGTTATGGCAGCCTGCTCATCGGTTTGAAGGCGCGATGAGTGATGATGCTGGTGATGTTGGTGTTGATGATTGCCACCAACACGACCACGATGTCTACCGGAACGTGGTGATGCTGCAACATAATCCTGTGCATGATGGTGATGGGGCAAGGGATGTGTTGCTTGCTGGTGTTCCGGTTCCAGCATAAAGGATGGATAGGATATGCCATTATCAAAAAAGAAGTCATTGGGAGTATTAAAAAGATGCGGATATTCCGTAGTTAAGGGTAAACCATACAAAGAGTCCGGGCTTAAAAATTCCACTGGTGAAGGAATTTCGTCATCTGGTTTTGTTGTGGCAAAGCTGTCATCGTTCTGATAATTAAGATAGTCATAGTCAAATGCCAGCCTTTTCGCTTGCTCACCCTTGAAAGGAGTATGGTGTTTTCTTGTGCCCTTGTCCCCCTCAGTATTTTTGCCTAATGGCTTGAGATGATTTTTGTGTTTTTCAAAAGGATAATTGTTGTTATAATCCTGCTGCTGAGAATTCGTAGGTGGGTGATGATGTTGTGTTCTTTGCAATCGATCTGGAGCGTGGTGTTCATGGTTCTCATGATGTTGATGTTGATGGCTGGCACATTGATGATAACGTTGATGCTGATGATGATTAACATGATTTGGCTCATGATGACGCCGGTGATGACGATGCCTATGCTGATGATAATGTTGCTGAGCCTCTCTATTATGCTGCTGCTGTAAGTGCTGCGTGGCGTGGCTCTTTACAAAACTTTGTAAATGCTTGTTATTGTGGTATATTTGAGCCCCAGGTGTAATGCCATCAATGTGCATGTCAGCATCAGCAACTCCACCTTCTATGACATGCCCGTGTCTAGCTTCAACCTCAGAGCCATCATTTACTTCGCCATTGAGCACCTGATGGCTGTTGTCATCGCTCACAATGGCAACATCAAAATCCCACGTTTTTGCCTCCTCAAAGGCATTATGCTGCGTGATATCATCGCCTCCACCTTTTGCGTAGGGTGAAACAAAATTATTATCAACATATTTGTTGGCTTCGGTGCGGGTGGCATCATCAATGTCGCCCACTACCTCCAGATCCAGGTTGGAAACATTTTCACTGCTACTGTTGCCAGCATAGGGCTGCTGTTGTTGCTGCTGCTGCTGCTGTGGATGCTGCTCACCTGCTTGCCCTTGGCCATTGATTTTTCTTAAAAATATTATAGCTAATAAAATAGTAAACATTTTCATATTCATACGCTTGGAATATTTCATTGTATTGGTGTTGGTCTTTCGTAGCTTAGGGCTCACAAATTGAGTTGATAGCACAAGGTTGGGGTAGCTGAAAAAGAGGCCAATATTCAAATTGCAGGATAGCTGGCATAAAGAATGCCACCGAATTTATATAGGCCTTTGAGATCGAGTATTTTGTTGTTTGTGATATGCCTTATTGGCCTTTGTTGCTTTGTTACTCCAATTTCTGGGATATGTCGAAAACTGAGGTGTTCTTGATTGTAATACCTAGGTTGGGGGTGGGATATGTTTTCTTTTATTCTATGTGAGATTTGCTTCAGCTTTCCTTTACTGCTTTGTTAGGGATATGTTTCGATGCCATGGATATATTTGGAGATATGTACATATTGTTGCTCGTTTTTTTTTCTTTCTTTTTTGCTTTGATATAAACGGCTTCCTTTTGAACTCACATGGTTTTTTATTTCTTTATTTTGTATTTATTCATTCGAAAGCCTCGATTTATTAAGTTTGTGAATGTAAAGTTTGCATTGATTTCTATTTTCATAAGTTTTGTTCGGAATTTTTCCTTTTTTCCACCTGGATAGTCTTTCAGTGTCTTTTATTAAAGAAATTTTTATATTTTCTTTTCTTGGCCATTATCACTTAATAGTTTGTTGTATTATGTCAAAAAAAGTTCTACAGATAAAAACACAAGAAAAAGATATAATAGTTTCTTAAATTTTGAATTGTTTTGCTCCTTCAGGTATGCTTTACATTGGAGACTATTTTTGTGCCCTAAAAGTATGCAGAGGTTAATTATTGTGCCCTAAAAGTATGCAGGGGTTAATTATTGTGCCCTTAAAGTATGCAGTGGTTAATTATTGTTCCCTAAAAGTATGCAGGGGTTAATTAAATATTACTGATTTGTTTGCTTGTTTGTATGTTTGTTTGTTTCTATGTCTGTTTGTTTGTCGGTTTGTTTGTTTGTTCCGTATAGACTCAAAACAGCTGATCTGATTACCTTGAAATTTTCACAGATTGTGTAGGTTGGTCTGGAAGGAAACATAGGCTATATAATTTTTTTTAAATCGGAAGGGAGGCGGACCCTCTCCCTTACCACAAAAGTACTACCCAAAAATATAAGTGGACCAATCGGGACAATATGATATTCAAGAGTAGAATAAAATTTGGTTCAAGTACCTGGGGGGATGCCCTAGCCCCAAAACCCCTTAAACAATTTTTATTTGACGATCATGACAATTTGGGACTCAAATGAAAGATATTCGGGAGTAGATTACGAATATGGTCAGGAACTTGGAATAGGCTTTATAATTTACTGATAACGGCGGAGAGCCGACCCTCCATCGTTACTCCAAAAACACCACCCAAAATCAAAAGTGGACCGATAAGGACAATATGGCTATCAAATAAAAAGTATGTGGGAGTAGATAACGAATCTGGCATACAAATTCATGTCTAAGTATAGGGGGTCACCCCACCTCCACAAAAATGCACCAAAATGGGCACATTCGCCAATCATGGATATATGGGACTCGGTTTGTTTATTCAGTATAGACTGAAAAACGGCAGAATTGATTTTCTCGAAATTTTCGCATATTATGTAGGCTGGAAACAGAGGCTATATAATTTTTCGGTATCGGAAGGGGGACGGGCCCTCCCCCTTATGCCAAAAACACAACCCAAAATCAAAAGTGGACCGATCGGGACAATATAGATATCAAATAAAAGCTACTGGAGAGTAGAGTACGAATGTGGTATTAAAATTTGAATCTAAGTACCCATCGGGCAGCCCCAACCCCAAAACTCCCCCAAACAGACATGTTGGACGTTCATTTCAATATGGAGCTCAAATGGCCATGCATGGCATTGTACCACGCAAATGTCGCCAACATTAAGAGGGGATAAACACCGCTTTGTCCCATGTTCTCGCCAGGATTCGAATGTGTTAAGCGTCATAGACTACAATGGCACGAATTCGATATCCCCATTCAGAGCGAAGTGTCTCCACCCTAAAAAGATATGAGAGAGTTAAAGAAGGTGCAGCGGAGCGGGCCCAGTTCGGCTAGTACTCGTACATCCAAATCTAAACCGAACGGAACCACATAGGACTGGGATGTCGAGAAGCCTAACATAGGTCAATGCTCCAAATTTCAGTGAAATCGGATAATGAATTCGCCTTTTATGTGACCAAGATCTTAAATCGGTAGATCGGTCTATATGGCAGCTATTTCCAAATATAGCCCCAATGCGAAAAGCGCAACATATTGTGACAGCGAAATCAGAAAATAAATGTGGTTTACTGTTTCTAAGACCTTTATCGAGTGTTTTATCAAGATAAAGCTCATCTTCGAACTTAACCTGGCTTTGGACAAACAAAAACTGTGCAAAGTACCTGCTCAATATCTCCGTTTTTAAAGCCTGTAACGTGATTTTAATAGACATACGGATGGACAGGCCGATGGACGGACAGGCTGACAGACGGTCGGATGAGCTGATGGTCATGGCTAGATCATCTTAGATAGGGTCGGAATTCAAAATTCACCTGTTCTGGGTGGGAGGCCCACGTAGCGCAGAGGTTAGCACTTCCGCCTATGACGATGAACGCCTGAGTTCGAATCCTGGCGAGACCATCAGAAAAAATTTTCAGCGGTGGTTTTCCTCTCTAATGCTGGCAACATTTGTGAGGTATTATGCCATGTAAAACTTCTCTCCAAAGAGGTGTCGTACTACGCCATGCCGTTCGGACTCGGCTATAAAAAGAAGGCCCCTTATCATCGAGCTTAAACTTGAATCGGACTGCACTCATTGATATGTCAGAAATTTGTCCCTGTTCCTTAGTGGAATGTTCCAGGGAATTGTAAAGCGGACAAGTTTGCGAGGCTAGGAACTATCCTACACATTCCAGAGATACTGGAATCTGTGGGTATGCCTATAGCGATATGTAAACTAATTTTCAGGACCAGGCCCGAAGGACAATAAATGATAGTTGGTCACAAAGAGGGGGCTGTGATCATTCCAAAACTATGTGGCCTCATCTAGACTTGAAGACGTCTACTTCTTTGCTGTCATTGGCTAGAACGGACGTCTCAATCATTGTGTCCGTCATGACAGGTCACTGTTTTATCAGGAAACATGCTGACAGACTGAAGGTTGCCAGCAACGACTTTTGCAGAAGCTGTAGGGACATCGAGGAAGAAGAGACTTTAGTACACCTTCTGCGTGTGTGTCCCGCACTAGCAGTTAGAAGGAGTTCTACTTTAGGTTCGCATTTCTTTGAGAACCTGTCTGATTTAGCGGATGTGAACATTCGCAAATTACTGGTTCTTTTAAAGCGGTCTGGATGGTTCAACGGTAGGAACTAGAAGCCATCTTCCTTCTTCTGTTCCTGTGGTATCACAATGGACGAAAACGTCTAAGTGAGTCTAATGGCAGACTGCCACTTAAACCTAACCTAACCTTAGTCTGGATTTTGTTTTATTTGATATCGATTCAGGTTTAGATATAGCTCCCATATATATCTCTCAACCGATGTGGCCCTTTATGGCTGTTATAGTTACAATTTTGGTCCGATCTCTACAAAATTTTGCACGAGAGCGGGCCAACATATTCCAAAATTTGTCGGCTCAGATTTAGCTATAGCTCTGATATACATATATCTTTTGTCCGTTATGGACTTTTAAGGCTGTAGTAGCCACCATTTTGGTCCGATCTTTTAAAAATTTTGCATAAAGTGCTTAATTGACTACCCAGACATACATATAGCTAATATATATAAATCTTTTCATCGAAATGCGTTGTAAGCAGTAGCCACAATTTAGGTCCAATTGTAAAAAATCTTTGTTCAATATTTCAAAATGAACATAAAATTTAAGTATGACCAGATTTAGACATAGGTTCCATTTACAAAAGGAAGTAAGTAAACCCGGTAGTGTAGGGTATTATATGGTTGGCTCTGCACAGCGTGTGCCTTTATTTACTGATTAATTTTTATTTGATTCATTTAAATTCATTGATTTTTCTCCCAAAGGTATGCCTCACATTTTCTTGTTCTGGAAATATTTTTTGCCCTCAAAGTATGCAATGGTGTTTTCTATAATTCTTAAGACTTTTTGTGTAATTTAATGCTGAATTATTACTTTCTGAGAATTTTGCTGTGAATTTTGAATTTTGCGGTATTGAGAATGATTTTAAACGTATTGTTGTATACAATTTTAGCAAAAGCTGATGTTTAAACCTCATTTCTTTTACAGGACAAAGTTTTAAGTCTTACAGCAACCTAATTTTGTACGGCTTCATATCATGTAGCTTAAGTTCTCTAATTCCTTAGAAAAATATAAATATTTTCGGCAAAGATTTTCTATTATAAAAAATGTCCGCCCATACTTTAAGCTGATATTTTCTTGCAATTTTTTCATTTACTTTTTACTTGGTCTCCTTCATTTCGGGGATTATTGATTATCTTTACTTTGCTTTAATATTTCATGGAATTACATCTACTCCCTTGTCATTTATGCTGGTTTCAACAACAAAGCCAAATTCATTGAAGCACTTCTCGCTCATGATGCAACATAAAAGTCGCCCAAACGGTGCCTTAACAATGTAAGCACACAAAATGCACATAATCGTATATTTTAATTAAAAACCATACGTGTTTCATAAAAAAAATCTCCTTATATATGAGCTTTAAGATGTAGTCGCAAAAGTATGCAGATATTTTTCTTTTTTTTTTTGGTATAACGCTATTGTATGGCGCACCCACACGCATCCACAATAGCACTTGCGCGCTTTTGTAGGCAGTATGCTATGTGAGGCTTTTAATAAATAGCCTTAATGTAGGCAACACAAAGGAAGTCGAGAATGTTGAAGAAATGAATTATTTATTATGAATATCAGCAGATGTCGTTTGACAACTTTTTTTGGTTGACTCTTTCTCATTTAATATGAATCATTCTTTAAAGATGAATTTTTAGTGGATAAGTCTTTAATGAGAAGAATGACAAAAATAAACTCATTAAAATATATTTTGTTGTTCTTCAAATAAATCGAAACAATAAATAGATGTTATAAATACCATCAAAGAAAGGAAGACAAACAATAATATTGGGCCAGAATATAAAAGACATAACAAAAAATATTGCATATTTTTAGGCATTGTCTGGAATCTTCAATGAAATTTAATTCGCTAAACATTATCATTGGAATGTAGAGCAGCCAGTTCACTTAAATCATCGATATTTTTCTTCAAAAGTACTGCAATCGAACAATTTTCACAAAATACATTCTGCAGTGAGGTTGAACTAGTAAAAAACAAGTAAGAGCGTGCTAAGATCGACCGGGCCGAATCGTATATACCATGGATCGCATGGTGCAGAGGTATTAGTATACCCCTCCAGGGGTATTAGTATACCCATCCACCATAGGATGGGGGGTATACTAATTTCGTCATTCTGTTTGTAACTACTCGAAATATTCGTCTGAGACCCCACAAAGTATATATTCTTGATCGTCGCGACATTTTATGTCGATCTAGCCATGTCCGCCCGTCTGTCCGCCTGTCCGTCCGTCCGTCTGTCTGTCAAAAGCACGCTAACTTCCGAAGAAGTATAGCTAGCCGCTTGAAATTTTGCGCAAATACTTCTTATTAGTGTAGGTAATGTAAATGGGCCATATTGGTCCAAGTTTTGATATAGCTGCCATATAAACCGATCTTGGGTCTTGACTTCTTGAGCCTCTAGCGGGCGCAATTCTTGTCCGATTGGAATGAAATTTTGCACGACGTGTTTTGTTATAATAACCAATAACTGTGCCAATTATGATTCAAATCGCTCTATAACCTAATATAGCTGTCATATAAACCGATCTGGGATCTTGACTTCTTGAGCCAACTGAGCGCGCAATTATTATCCGATTTGCATGAAATTTTGTACGACGGATTCTCTCATGACCATTAACATACGTGTTTATTATGATCTGAATCGGTCTACAGCCCGATACAGCTCCCATATAAATCGATATCTTCATTTTACTTCTTGAGCCCCCAAAGGGCGCAATTCTTATTCGAATTGGCTGACATTTTACACAGGTCTCCAATTAATAATTTAATTGTGGTCCAAACCGGACCATATATTGATATCGCTCTAATAGTACATCAAATCTTTTCTTACATCCTTTTTTGCCTAAAAAGAGATGCCGGGAAAAGAACTCGACAAATGCGATCCATGGTGGAGGGTATATAAGATTCGGCCCTGCCGAACTTGGCACGCTTTTACTTGTTATACCCACCACTGATACGGGGTATATTCATTTAGTCATTCCTTTTGCAATACATCGAAATATCAATTTCCGACCCTACAAAGTATATATATTTCGGTTCGTCGTAAAAATCTAAGACGATCTAGACATGTCCGTCCGTCTGTCGGTTTGTCTTTAAAACTTGACACCATATAGACCGATCCGACGATTTAGGGTCTTAGGCCCATAAAAGCCACTTTTATTATCCGATTTTGCTGAAATTTGGTATAGTTTGTTGTATTAGGCCGTTAGACATCCTTTTTCAATTTGGTCCAGATCGGTCCAAATTTGGATATAGCTGCCATATAGACCGATCAGCCGATTTAGGGTTTTAGGTCCATAAAAGCCACATTCATTAACCGATTTTGCTGAAATTTGGCACAGTGTATTGCGTTAGGCCCTTCAATATCCTCGTTTACTTTGGTCCAGATTTGGATATAGCTGGCATATAGACCGATCCGCTGATTCAAAGTTTTGGGCCCATAAAGGGCGCATTTATTGTCCGATTTTGCCGAAATTTGGGACAGTGTGTTGTATTAGGCCTTTCGACATTATTCTTCACTTTGGCACAGATCGGTACATATTTGGATATAGCTGCATATAGTCCGATATCTCGATTTATAGTTTTGCGCCCATAAAAGGCGCATTTTTTGTCCGATGTCGCCGAAATTTGGGACAGTGAGTTATGTTAAGCCCTTCGATATCTTTCTTCCATTTGGCTCTGATCGATGCAGATTTGGATATAGCTGTCATATAGACCGATATCTCGATTTAAAGTCTTGGCCCCATAAATGGCGCATTTATAATCCGATTTCACTGAAATTTGTCACAGTGACTTATGGTTCAGTCGCATATGGTTCATATCGGTTTATTTTTAGATATAGCTACTGAAAAGACCAATACTTTGTTCTACACAATTGAACAATAACTTGTTCTTATAAGTATTTGGTCCAAATCGGAACATATTTCGATATAGCTGCTATGGGGGATAAGGTATGAATTTTTCACTGGATTTTTATGAAAGGTGGTTTACATATAAACCCGAGGTGGTGGATATCCAAAGTTCGGCCCGGCTGAACTTTACGGCTTTTTACTTGTTTTTATTTGATTTTTTCGCTTTTATACACAGAACAAAACAATTTTGTTTTTCAAAATTCCATGGGATATTGCCTATGAATTATGACTTATTTTTGCCATATGAATATATATTTTCACTTTCGACCCATTTAAATGATTGACGAATATGTTTTATCCTTACATCAACCAAGGGAAGTCCGAATTTAAATTATTCAATTAATTACATTCATTACTCCATGACATTTGTTTGCCGACTATAAATGATTCCTTATTCTTCTTGCGAATAATTTTTTAATCTGTACAGATATATCGCACCCGACCCAAATGGATAATTTTCATTAATTAATTACACTATTAAATTTCATCCTTTATAAGAAAAATTGCACTTAAAAGCCAAACAATTATTCTTTTAATGATTTGCTTGAACAAAATTTCCGAAAAAAGCCCGAATTAATTTGACCGTTTCAAATTGATCCCTGGCCAAAGCCAATGATCCAAATTAATCAACCATACCAATGAGGGAGCACTTAAAAGGCAAATGAAAGAAAACAATAAAATTGTGGGGAAAGATTAATTGGACCCATAGGGACTTGGGTACTTATTCAAATAAATTGCTGCATTCGGTTAACCAAACAAAGATGAAAGAGACTTATGCTGTATATTTGGCAGATTGTAGTCTTAGAAAAGCTTAACAATCGATGAAATATCTTAAATCAGTTTTGGGTCAAACAGAAACAACAATAGTTTGAAGCTATTTGAATAAAAAGTTGGAAAAAAAGTTTTAACTTTTGTTATGGAGCTTTAAGGAAAAAAATCTATGCTGAGAAATCAGATTAGGTAATGATGACAAACTGCAATTAAATTAGTTAAATGAAATTACTTAAAGAAACCTAACAGCCTGAAAATTTCCTGGTACGCTTTCTAATAGGCTTAAGTAAATAAATGTTGGTCTCTTTCTAATGTCTTTTGTGCAGAACGCCCCTAAAACTTTCGATGATTTGTTCCACTTCCTCACATTTTATGTCGAAGCCATAACTTACAATCTGTAGTCTCTCAGCTAGTAACTTGACATAATGGACACCATGACTTCTAGCTTAACAAACCCTTGGCCTTCTCACAGTTCAGGCTGGGTCATTCAAAATTTTTTTTTATTTGCCCCCCCCCCATGTAATTTACTTAATAATCAAAAAATGCTTCCACTAAAGCTTTCACAAATATTTGAAGCCAAATACCTCCCAAATAGCAGAGTGTTTAATATTGCATTACCGCCAAGTGAAAAGTTTTAAGTAACTAAACCACAATAGAATTTAGACCAAAAAAACTTTACTCCAAACTTTTCTAGAGCAAGAAAAATATATTTAATCACTTCCTACACCACACCTACAGCTTTAGGCAAAAGCAACCAACAAAAAACAGACAAAAACCAGCAGCACTTAATAATAAAGGAACATTAAAGTGCCCTACTAGCAAAAGCTCGTGGTCAACCCCAGAAGTGACACATTCAACTGAATTTCAAGAAAACAATGGATATGAAAGGCAGTAAGGGAAGTTATTATAAGTAATTTGCGCTGTCAACTTAATTTTATCTCGACAATTGAAAAGGGTGGTACTAACCCAGTCAGTTCATTTCTAGGACTTGGTATTAAGACCCAGAATGTATGTGTTTTAGATGAACAGGAAATTAAAGTCGATCTAGCTTTCTCAGTACATCCGTCTGGCGCCTTTTCCCAAGATATAGAGTCCTATGCAACCAGATTTGACTGAAATTTGGAACAATGAGTTGAACAAGGCTCCCTAATATCCGCACAGAATATGGCGAATATATGACTGTCCTCCCTATAAAGGAATTTAAGTACAACTGGCAAACTATCAATATTGGATCCATTCGATAATTTCGATATTTTTATACCATCCAGCATAAGATATAACTATAAAGTAACCTCTAAAAAGGTTTAAAGTAACCTCTAAAAAGAAAATTGTAGGTAAGGAATTCCTTGCTACTTACAAAATCCTTAATTGTTTCCAATGCCATTCCCCTAAGTTGGTTCATGTCTGATATTGTGTCTCCACCTAAGTACCGGTATCTGTTAGACGCGAAAGCCGGGCAATAACAAAGGAAATGCTCCAAAGTCTCATCATCTTCCCCGCATGTCCTACACATGCTATCACTTGCCGCACCGATTTTATATAAGTGAGCTCGTAGTCCTATGCAACCCTTTATGATACCAATAGCTATACTGACCTCATTCTTGCTTCCTTTCAGTAATAGTCTCGTCTTCTCACGATTTGGATCCCCCCATAGGATTTTCGATGTCCTTCCTACCGTTTCGCTGTTCCACGGGGTTGCATGTGCATTCGTCGCCCACTCCCTTAATACGGACTGCGTCGACCCGAAGGGCTTCGGATTAACCAAGTTTATTGAGGGCAGTCCTCTGGCCTTCACCGCCAAATCCTTTCATTTCCCCTTACTCCGTTATGGCCCGGCACCCAAACGATGCAGATTTTGCCATCCTCAGAGAAGGCGTTAATTTCCTTCTTACAATGCAAGACTTTTCGTACCACACCACCTCACGCATTCCGTAATCGCCAGGATCTCCGCCTGTGGGACCGTATTATGGCCAGGCAGTCTAAAATAGATCTCAGTCCCTGGGTTCTAATGTAAACCCCCAGGCCCACTCTGTCATCTAGCGTTGATCCATCCGTGTAATATGATCTTCCAGATGACAATACTAGGGTACCGTCAATCCAAGACTGTGCCGATGGCAGCAGTGCCTCGCACTCGACTTCAAGATTCATCACAGAAACCTCTTCCCTTCCTTTCAGGTTTCTTATCGTCGCCTCGATTATACCGCGGTGGTATGAGCTGCTCCCATCCTCAATCCATTCTCCCATCGCCTTAAGTCTCATAGACGCAGTGGCTGCCTCACATTTAATCTGTATGCGAGACCCTTTCGGTCCTTCTGCATAGCTCGTTTGGATCCCTACCCCTTAGAAGCATTATAACATCGTCTGCGTAGCAGATGGGTTCAAATCCCTCCTCAGTCAGCATCCGTATTAGGCCATTTATGGTGGTCACCCATAGGAGTGACGATAAAATGCCCCCTGTGGCGTGCCATATGCCACTTTTTCCTTTATATTTATGCCATTTGACACAGAATTTATCCACCTGTTCCTTAGCATATGGTTTATCCAGTCTCTAAGGACCGGGTCCACCCGATCGTATTCTAGATCGTCATGACATTTTAACTCGAACTAGCCAAGTCCGAGAGTGTGTCCATCCCTCTGTCTGTCTGTATGTCGAAAGCACGTTAACCTTCGAAGGAGTAAAGCTAAGGTCATGAAATTTTGCACAAAATACTTCATATTGGTGTAGGTCGGTTGGTGCAATAGAAGGGTCATATCGGTCCATGTTTTGATATAGTTCACATACAAACCGATCTTCGGATTATACTTCTTAAGGCTTTATAGAGAGCAATTTTGCACAATGACTTCTCCTATGATTTCCAACATCCGTGCCTAGTAGAGTGTAAATATGACAGTTCCAAGTTTTGAATACCTATGCAACATCCAAAATCAGCTACACTCGATCTAAGTTTGAGAGATTATTTGGCTTGTCTTTAATCAAGGTTACATTAAAAGCGCCTTACAAATGTGTGTTCTCAGAACTCAAAACCCTTTTTGGGTTTTGCCCATCTGACCTAAAAGTGCAAGTTTAAGCTCAGCGCAGAGCGACACCTCTTCGGGCGGTTTTTACATGGCATAGTAATTTACAATTGTTGCCAGCGTAAGGAGTGGATAAACACCCCTAAACATTTTTATACCCTCCACCATAGGAAGGGGGTATACTAATTTCATCATTCTGTTTGTAACTCCTCGAAATATTCGTCTAAGACCCCATAAAGTATTTATATTCTTGATCTTCTAGACGCTTTGAGTCGATCTAGTCATGTCCGTCCGTCTGTCTTAATCACGATAGCGGTCGAACGCGTAGAGCAAGCCGTTTGAAATTTTGCACAGATACTTAATATTTATGTAGGTCAGTAGGGGCTGCAAATGGGCCATATCGGTTCAGATTTAGATATAGCTCCCATGTAAACCGGTCTCCCTATTTGACTGCTTGAGCCCTTAGAAGCCCCAATTTTTGACCGATTTGGCTGAAATTTTGCATGTAGTGTATAACTTCCAAAAACTGTGCAAAATACGGTTCAAATCGGCCATATCAGGTTACGCCCCCATATATAAACCGATCTCCCGATTTGACTTCTTGAGCCCTTAAAAGCAACAATTTTTGCCCGATTACGACTTTCAACAACTGTACCAAATACAGTCCAAATTATTTTAAAACCTGATATAGCTCTCATGTGAAGCGACCTCTCGATCATCTTAAATTTTTTACAGAATCCGTGGTGGCGGGTTCTCAAGATTCGGCTCGGGCGGTCTTAATACCCTTTTATTTGTTTTTATACCCTCCACCATAGGATGGGGGGTATACTAATTTCGTCATTCTGTTTGTAACTACTCGAAATATTCGTCTGAGAACCCTTATACCGTATATGTATTCTTGATCGTCGTTACATTTTATGTCGATCTAGTCATGTCTGTCCGTCCGTCCGTCTGTCTGTCGAAAGCACGCTAATTTTCTAAGGACTTGAGTTTAACTTCTTGAGCCTCTACAGTGCGCAATTCTTATCTGATTTAAATGAATTTTTGCACAACGTGTTTTACTATGATATCCAACAACTGTGCCAAGTATGGTTTAAATCGGTCCATCTTTTGATATAGCTGCCATATAAACCGATCTTGGATCTTGACTTCTTGAGCCTCTAGAGTGCGCAATTCTTATCCGATTGGAATGAAATTTGCACGACGTGTTTTGTTATGATATCCAACAACTGTGCCGAGTATGGTTCAAATCGGTTCATAATCTGATATAGCTGCCATATAAACCGATCTTGGGTCCTGACTTCTTGAGGCTCTAGAGTGTGCAATTCTTATCCAATTGGGATGAAATTTTGCACGACGTGTTTTGTTATGATATCCAACAACTGTACCAAGTATGGTTCAAATCGGTTCATAACCTGATATAGCAATTCTTATCCGATTGGGATGAAATTTTGCACGACGTGTTTTGTTATTATATCCAACAAGTGTGCCAAGTATTATTTAAATCGGTCCATAACCTGATATTGCTGCCATATAAATCGATCTTGGGTCATGACTTCTTGAGCCTCTACAGTGCGCAATTCTTATCCGATTGGAATGAAATTTTGTACGACGCGTTTTGTTATGATATCCAATAACTGTGCCAAGTATTATTTAAATCGGTTCAAAACCTGATATAGCTGCGATATAAACCGTTCTTGGGTCTTGACTTCTTGAGCCTCTAGAGTGCGGAATTCTTATCCGATTGGGATGAATATTTTTTTATTTTATTATATTTTTTTTATTTTATTTTATTTTAATTATTTTTATTTTTATTTTATTTTATTTTATATTATTTTATTTTATTTTATTTTATTTTATTTTATTTTATTTTATTTTATTTTATTTTATTTTATTTTATTTTATTTTATTTTATTTTATTTTATTTTATTTTATTTTATTCTATTTTTTTTATTTTATTTCATTTCATTTCATTTCATTTTATTTTATTTTATTTTATTTTATTTTATTTTATTTTATTTTATTTTATTTTATTTTATTTTATTTTATTTTATTTTATTTTATTTTATTTTATTTTATTTTATTTTATTTTATTTTATTTTATTTTATTTTATTTTATTTTATTTTATTTTATTTTATTTTATTTTATTTTATTCTATTTTTTTTATTTTATTTTATTTTATTTTATTTTATTTTATTTTATTTTGTTTTATTTTATTTTATATTATTTTATTTTATTTTATTTTATTTTATTTTTTTTATTTTATTTTATTTTATTTTATTTTATTTTATTTTATTTTATTTTACTTTATTTTATTTTAACTGATTTTTATTTTATTTTAGTTTTATTTTAGTTTTATTTTATTTTACTTTATTTTATTTTTATTTTTTTTATTTTATTTTATTTTTTTTATTTTATTTTTTTTTTATTCTATTTTACTTTTTTTATTTTATTGTTTTGTATTTTATTTTATTTAATTTAATTTAATTAACTTTTAGCTTTATTTTATTTTATTTTATTTTATTTTATTTTATTTTAATCTTCATTATTGAGTCTTTAGTACCACATATTTGATTTTGATATTACCTGTAACGATTGTTTTTTCCATATTGTATGGCTGTTTTCCAATTTTCCCCTCAAACGCTTTTCCCACTTAATCCTCAAACCCACGCAAACTGTTAAATTTTTATGGCTTTTGAAAATAATTTCCTTTGATACGGATAATGACACATCAACGGTGCTGGCTGAAAATCGTTAGCTCGTTCATATTAAGCCTTAATATACATTTAACGCATTATCGCCTTAATGATGTTACATTAAATGATAAATTATGTGCCACTTCGAAGTCATTGTTTCAGCATGACGAGGACAAACAAGAAATTCTTAGAAACTATATTGACATTTATGCAAGGCATAGGAGTTTTGAGTATGTCTGTATGTGAAAAAAAAATTGAATAGAGCAGAAAGAGGAAATGAATATGAACTAATAACGAGGCCTTAACTCAGAGTTGATTAGTTTTAAGAATAACAAATGGAACCAGCCAGCCAGCCATCCAAGTGGGATGACAGGACAACGACAAGGCTGCTGAAGGCAATATGGATGCTAAGAAGTCATCCATAGCTGTTATACATTGGAAATATCTCTGGAAAGCATTAGAAATTGTACGAGTGTGTGTGTGTGTTGGTGTGCATGTGGGTCCTTTCTTATCAAACGTCACAGGCAACACTCTGAATTGTTTCATATACATCTCCTACAAAATATTCTGCCCGCTTTTAGCAGTTTGTCTTGCTTTCAACATATTTTGTAGAAGATTTTCATGCTCTTTGTAATATTTGCTGTTGATTAGGAAGCGTGTTTGGCATAGATAATTTTCCTTTTAGTTCTTTGTGCACGAAAGAACGAAAAAGAAGGACGATCGGAAATTAAGTGTCAGGCATTGGTGATGTCCAGTTAATGTTTGACTCTATTTTACTTGCCCAGATTAAATGTTTAATAAATAAGACTTTTTTAACTAATTATAAGTCGAATGAGCAAATTTATTATGCTGACAATATAGATAATAGAGACATTGGATATTTTTAAGCTTTGTGCCATTTAAATATGCAAAAGGAAATGAGATAGGCACATTGTTAAATATACCGAAAGACTCGGAATTTTCTTCTGATTCGTTTCATATAAGTCCGTCCATCGTGCCGTTTTTCTATCCATCTGTTTGTCTCTCTGTCCGTCTGTCCATCTGTCCGTCAGTCTGCGGAGAAATTTTCCACGCTGTTACTTACTGGTTGTGGAAGACAATTGCAATTTTCAATATTTGTTACTCGCAAAGACACCCCCTACTGTAAGTCTGCTTTAAGCGTTGCCTTTGGGATTCTTCCTCAGGCAGATCCTTCCTGATTAAGGCAGACTCTTATCCTTTCGGGCATAATATTTCGTGGGAATTAAGGTATGTTCATTTGCAATCCTCTCTCGAATTTTATATAATTCATTTCGACCAAACTGAACACTCGTATATCTTTTTAATGATATTGGTTTTGGATAATATTCTACAGAATCATATTGCTGTTGATTTCAGGAATCCTTGTTAAATTGACGAAACAGAACTGAAAACAAAGGATGCTGTTTAAATATTTTTAAAAAAGTGTTTCCACAACTATATAAGATTACTACTATTAGCATCATCGTAATATGTTTCCATGAAAATACCACAGGGATAATCATGTTCCGAATTATAATTTTTTTCTTTTTATACCCACCACCGAAGGATGGGGGTATATTCATTTTGTCATTTCGTTTGCAACACATCGAAATATCCATTTCCGACCCTATGAAGTCTATATATATTCTTGATCAGCGTAAAAATCGAAGACGATCTAGATATGTCCGTCCGTCTGTCTGTTGAAATCACGCTACAGTCTTTAAAAGTAGAGATATTGAGCTGAAACTTTGCACAGATTCTTTTTTTGTCCATAAGAAGGTTAAGTTCGAAGATGGCCTATATCGGACTGTATCTTGATATAGCCCCCATATAGACCGATCCGCCGATTTAGGGTCTTAGGTCCATAAAAGCCACATTTATTATCCGATTTTGTTGAAATTTGGGACAGTGAGTTGTGTTAGACCCTTCGACATCCTTTGTCAATTTGGCTCAGATCGGTCCAGATTTGGATATAGCTGCCATATAGACCGATCCTCCGATTTAGGGTCTAAGGCCCATAAAAGCCACATTTAGGGTCCGATTTCGCTGAAATTTGGGACAGTGAGTTGCCTTAGACCCTTTGACATGTTTCTTAAATTTGGTCTAGATCGGTTCAGATTTGGATATAGCTGCCATATAGACCGATCCTCCGGTTTAGGGTCTTAGGCCCACAAAAGCCACATTTATTATCCGATTTTGATGAAATTCGGGGCAGTGAATTGTGTAAAGCCCATCGACATCCTTCATTAATTTGGCTCAGATCGGGTAAGATTTAGATATAGCTGCCATATAGATCGATCCTCCGATTTATAGTGTAAGGCCCATAATAGCCACATTCATTATCCGATTTTGCTGAAATTTGGGACAGTGAGATGTGTTAGGCCCTTTGACATACTTCTTAAATTTGGTCCAGATCGGTTCAAATTTGGATATAGCTGCCATATAGACCATAAAATGCTCATTTATTGCCCGATGTCCCCGAAATTTGCAACAGTGAGTTAAGTTAAACCCCTTGACATACTTCTGCAATATCGCACAGATCGGTCCAGATTTGAATATAGCTGCCATATAGACCGATCTCTGGATTTAAGGTTTAGGGCCCATAAAAGAGGCATTTATTGTCCGATTTCGCCGAAATTTGGGACAATGCTTAATGTTAGGCTCTTCGACATGTTTATGCAACTCGACCCAAATCGGTCCAGATTTGGATATAGCTGCCATGTAGACCGATATCTCGATTTAAAATCTTGGCCCCATAAGAGGCGCATTTATAATCCGATTTCACTGAAATTTGACACAGTGACTTATGTTCGGCTTTTCGACATCCGTGTCGTATATAGTTCAGATCGGTATGAGGTATATGAGTATAAGGTATGAAATTTTCACCGAATTTTGATGAAAGGTGGTTTACATATATACCCGAGGTGGTGGGTATCCAAAGTTCGGCCCGGCCGAACTTAACGCCTTTTTACTTGTTTAAGAGAGCTTTATCCAAATCTCATCAGATTTGGACCCAACCCAAACCCATCGAACTACATTATTGGGACATATCGGTGTCAAATTTCAAGCTGATTTTTTTAATTCTTTTAAACGCTATCGTCATTTCGACAGACGGATGGACGGAAATGGCTACAACTGCTCTGAATGTAAAGGCAATCATATAGACAATATAGGTACATTATAGGGTTTCCGATAAATATTTTAAGGAGTTAGAAACAGAATAACCAAACTATACATATCTAAATATCCATTCTTGATACTACAAAGTATATATGTTCCCGATCGTCGTAAAATTTTAAGACGATTTAATGATGTCCGTCCCTCCATCAGTCGTCAGTTGTAATCACTCTACGTTTTTATACCCTACACCACTACTACTTGAAATTTTGCACAAATACTTCTTATTAGTGTAGGTCGGTTGGAATGGTAAATGGGCCATATCTGTCCATGTTTTGATATAGCTGCCATATTAACCGATCTGAGGGTTTTGACTTCTTGAGCCTCTAGGGCGCGTAATTATAATCCGACTTGGCTAAAATTTTGTACAACGGCTTCTCCCATGACCTCTAATATACGTGTTAAATGTGCCATGAATCGGTCATTAGCCTGGCACAGCTCCCACATAAACCTATATCTCTATTTTACTTCTTGAGCCTCTAGCGTGCGTAATGCCTATCCGATTTGGCTTCAATTTGGCATGACGTGTTTTATTACTACTTCCAACAACTGTACTTAGTACGGCTCAAATTGGTCCATAACCTGATATAGCTACCATATAAACCGATTTGCGATTTTGACTTCGTGAGCCTCTAGAGGGCGAAATTATTATCCGATTTGGCTGAAGTACAACGGCTTCTACTATGACCTTCAGCATGTGTGTCAAATATGGTCTGAATCGGTCTATAGCCTGATTCAGCTCCCATATAAACCGATCTCCATATTTTACTTCTTGAGCCCCTAAAGGGCGCAATTCTTATTCGATTTTACACAATGACTTCTACTATGGTTTCCAATATATCACAAATTCGGCTTGGCCGAACTTAACTCACTCTTAACTGGTTTTCATTAATTACTCTTTTTCAATAGCAGTCATAGGATATACGACAGCAAATAAAAAAAAAACGGTGTTATCAAAAGCCCTGCAGCTGTAGCTGCCAACTTCAAGGATAATTGGAATGTTGCAATCATGCAGCTGTGGCGGTAAGTTAATGCATAAGAGAAAAAAATTATTTATTTTACATTCTGTTGGTGGTACACCGGAGCTATTAATAATCCAATTCAGTTGTGAGAGGATTTTATTTTTTTTTGTGGTAAAGGATGACAAGCTAATAAATCGCTCTTTAGTATCTGATAAAGATTTATGAAAGTGGCTATTGATTTTAAAAATATGCCATGGAAGGGGAATTATGGTTAATATATAGGAAATGTCATGAAATGAGGTTACCACCAATTGTGTATGCAAATAAATATTAATATACTGAGAAGCGCCATAACTACTTGCAGCGATAGAAGAAGGTGATTGTTATGGAGGAGGGAGTCAACATAAGGTAATCGGCTTACATGGGAATTTAATAATATTTGAAAGGAAGGACATTGAGAGGGAATGACAGGCGGAAGGATAAGGGCACAGACGGTTAGATTTTAGGACAGACGGACGGACAAAGGGTGGACAGATGAACAAAGAATGGACAGATAGATGGACGAACAGACAGACGGACTGACAAGCAATGGGACAGAGGGACAGAGATAAGGAAGAACTGGGAGCTTTATAATATTATGATGGACGGACAGATCTATAGAAAGAAGGACAGATGGAAGGACAGACACACGAATAATGGGACGTACGTATAGAGTTAAGGTGGGACAGAGTGACGGGCGGACTGAGGGACGAACGAATAGAGGAACGAGTGGACAAATGGACGGATAGAAAGACGTTCATCGCCTACAATTAGATACAGTTCAAGGAAGTAAACATCTTATACGCTCGAAAATCAATATTTCCAGGTGATGTCTGCTTAAAGAAAATTTGAATACATCTCCTACATAGCACAGTGGGAAGAAATCGAAAAACTAATATAAACATATGTCGTGTGAGAACGGGTAGAAATATTTATTTTTGGAATAGTAAGAACTGAGGTGTTGTCGAGATTGAGTGCAAAACTTCAAGGCATTAGGTTTCCTGGGCGCTTTTTGGCAGGCCCTTAAATTTGGTCACCTCGGTATTTCGAAAATTTGTTGGGGCTGCTAAATCTTAGTTTGTAGTTCGATTTCCAATTTTTCTGATAAAGTACTCAAAAATCCATTCAAACAAGTCCGCTTGAGGTCTACACTATCACGTCTTTTGCCAGGGATATTCGACTTTTATTTTTATACCCTCCACCATAGGATGGGGGTATACTAATTTCGTCATTCTGTTTGTAACACCTCGAATTAGCGTCCGAGACCCTATAAAGTATATAAATTCTTGATCGTCATGTCTGTCGAAAGCTAACGCTAACTTTCGAAGGAGTAAAGCTAGGGGCTTGAAATTTTTAACAAATACTTTTTATTAGTGTAGGTCGGTTGGGATTGTAAATGGGTCAAATCGCTCTATGTTTTTATATAGCTGCCATACAAACCGATCTTGGGTCTTGACTTCTTGAGCCTCTAGAGGGCGCAATTCTCGTCCCATTTGACTGAAATTTTGCACATAGTGTTACGATATCACTTCCAATAATTGTGCGAAGTATGGTCCTAGTCGGTCCATAACCTGATATAGCTGCCATATAAACCGATCTTGGGTCTTGACTTCCTGAGCCTCTAGAGAGCGCAATTCTCATCCGATTTGATTGAAATTTTGCACATAGTGTTTTGATATCACTTTCAACAACTGTGCTAAATATGGTTCACATCGGTCTATAAAATTATATAGCTGCCATATAAACCGATCTTGGGTCTTGACTTCTTGAGTCTCTAGAGGACGCTATTCTGGTCCGATTTATCTGAAACTTTGCACGTGGTGTTTTGATGCCACTTTCAACAACTGTGCGAAGTATGGTTTACATCGGTCTATGTTTTGATATAGCTGCCATATAAACCGATCTTGGATCTTGACTTCTTGAGCCTCTAGAGGGGGCACTTCTCGTCCGATTTGACTGAAATTTTGCACATAGTGTTTTGATATCACTTCCAACAACTGTGCTTAATATGGTTCACATCGGTCTATAACATTATATAGCTGCCATATAAACCGATCTTGGGTCTTGACTTCTTGAACCTCTAGAGGGCGCAATTATCGTCCGCTTGGACTGAAATTTTACACTTAGTGTTTTGGTATCACTTCCAACAACTGTGCGAAGTATGGTCCTAATTGGTCCATAATCTGATATAGCTGCCATATAAACCGATCTTGGGTCTTGACTTCTTGAACCTCTAGAGGGCGCAATTATCGTCCGATTTGACTGAAATTTTGCACATTGAGTTTTGATATCACTCCCAACAACTGTGCGAAGTATGGTTTACATCGGTTTATGTTTTGATATAGCTGCCATATAAACCGATCTTGGGTCTTGACTTCTTGAGCCTCTAGAGGGCGCAATTATCGTCCGATTTGACTGAAATTTTGCACATAGAGTTTTGATATCACTCCCAACAACTGTGCGAAGTATGGTCCTAGTCGGTCCATAACCTGATATAGCTGCCATATAAACCGATCTTGGGTCTTGACTTCTTGAGCCTCTAGAGGGCTCAATTCTCGTCGGAGGAGGGTATATAAGATTCGTCCCGGCCGAACTTAGCACGCTCTTACCTGTTTTCTATTACAAAATTCTTTCAAAAATAGCAATTTTAAAATCTTCAAAGTCACCATACGAGCCTTTTTGCCTTTAAAGAAGGTCTCAAAAGACATTTAAATCCCTTAAAATATGTCTTAACTTATATCTATAAATAACCAAAAAATAATTTTCATATTTTGAAACTCATGAGAATTTCATTATCAAAGACACTGGTGTGATTATCACCATATAAATATTCATGACATGTAAAATGGTGTGTGTGTGTGTGTGTGTGTACATGTGTAAAATATTTTAACTCTGGCATGTACTAAAAGGTCGAAGCACCCCCCTGGCACTTGGTTGAGTAAACGTAAGCGTGGGCAAGAGAAAATATTTAATCTTTTAAATTCGAAGAAGTTTGGCTGAGCAAATAAGTAGAGGGTAATAATGTAAACGAAAGGATGTGGGTGTTGGCGATAAGGCAGTGCAAATTAAAGATAATGAAAAGATAATCACTTAAAATGTCATAAAATATAAGCCGTGATATAAGCTGTTATAAAGGTAAAATGTCATAAAAATTAAGAAAGCTTTAGCACAAATTGAAAGTTTAAAAAAAAATTGGACAAATGCATAGCATAAAGGAAAATAAAGGCATCTGCATTTTTTTTCAAATATTCGTATTAGCCTCTGCATGAGTGACAATTTATTCCTTGTTATAAAATCATATTCCCTGGAAGTATCTGTTATCTCCTTTTAGTTGTCTGCCACAATATTCTCCTCCACACGAAAAATATCCATCTAAATGCTAATTCACCATTTTCTCTTATTTTAAATATAAAGACAAGAAAAATCCCTATTTGTGACATTTCCATTATGTGTATTTAACCATTGTTTGATATTTCAAACGCATTGAATTTTCATGGAGACAAACTGTCAAGCGATTGATGCAGGCTGTATTCTTTTGGGAAAATTGCCTCAATACAAGGCTTGGTTTGTGCCAACTATTACTACATTGGCAATTTAAATTGAGAATTTTATCGATTCTCTCGCATCCGCTTCGAATTGTTTGCTCAACCCATTGACGACGAATGGGTAGAAATATACTCAAGAATAGAGATGTTTTAGAAAAATTCTAGTTCGAGCTGGGAAAGAGGTATCCTTTTGAAATTTGGATTGACCTAAGGTTGACGATATAAATGCTACTGCTGAAATGATTGAGAAGATAATTTTCAATGGTATGAGGACATTTTTTCCAGTTAAGACAATAACGGCTAAATCAGACGACAAAAGTTGGTTCAACCAGACATGCAGAGATGCTGTCAGATCGAAAGAGGTGGCATTCAGGAATTGGCGTTTGGATAAAAATGCCAATACTGAACTGCTGCGCAAACAGGCAAGATCTTTGTGTGCCAATGAGCTTAGGCGCGAAAAATTTCTTTACGAACAGCGTCTGCGTACTGAGGTTCTTGCTTCTATACGAGGAAGTGAAAAGAGTAAAGGATAGTTCTTCATCTATTCCAACTCTTGTGAAGGACAATCAAACGTTCACTAACCCGGTTGATAAGGCTATCCTACTGGCTGATATATTTGCAGGGAATTCTTCCCTGCTGGATAGCAATCAACCACTCCCCTCAATCGAAAATGTATCTGGCATCATACCCCAAATATTTTTTCGAACTCATGGAGTTAAAAGGGTTCTTGAAAATCTAGACGTAAATAAATCCCCGGGCCCGGATGGCATATCAACACTTGTCTTACGCAAGTGTTCTTCGACGCTCGCTCGACCATTCCGCAACCTTTTCAACCTTGCCTATAGTGCGGGAATCTTCCCGGCCCGTTGGTAGCTGGCGAACGTTCAGCCAATACCCAAAGAAGGGTGAGGTAAACAACCCTGCGAATTATCGGCCAATTGTGATATGCTCCACTCTCTCCAAGGTCATGGAGAGCATGGTTAATCACCATCTGGTGAGGTATTTAGAGTCTAATGGGCTTCTTAGCGACCAACAGTATGGGTTCCGCAGAAATCGCTCTACCTCATGGCACTTCTGTCGGATTGTTGGAGTCGCTCAATCCACCAGTTTGGTGAGAGTAAGGTTGTGGCTTTGGATATCTCCAAGGCATTTGATGGGTTCTGGCACGGTACACTACTATCAAAGCTTGTCGCATTTGATTTCGGTAATGGCTTCGTTCGATTTATTTCGAACTTTCTCAAAGGTCGCACTATTCGACTCATTATAGATGAGTTCTCATCCAATGAGCACAAATTGACCTCAGACGTACCCCTGGGCTCTGGTTTTATACCCTCCACCATAAAATGGGGGGTATACTTGTAACGGCTAGAATAAGATTTTAAATTCATCTGAGGGAAAAGTGTGGCATGCGATGATTTTTATCATATGTTTGTTTGGCTTTTTTTTTATCTGTGATTGCTTTGATCAGTCGTAGTTACATTCTCTCCTTTGTATCATGCGAATCGATAAACGTACGGTGTATGTAGGAGGAGCGAACCATACTCAGTTGTTGTTGGATCTCATATTTTTGTCTTTTTTTTGGGGGGTTTTAGTGATTGCAAATGATCACCCACCTTCATTCCTCGTGGTATTTTGACGAAACAGCATCATCAAATTGTGTTCATCATCTGTTTGATTTAACAAGACAGTACAGTTTATTGCTCCATTGAAGCACACCCGAAACGTGGATTAATTTTTCATTTTTTTTGCTATTAAGCTGTCGATTAAGTTCCTCAAGGTAATCATTTTTATCTTATTTCCTTAAAAGAGAATAAGGTAGATTTTGTTTTCTCGGAATTAGGAGTGGAATCTCGGTGATTTGGAACCACGTGCCTTTGGACACACGCGGATTCCGAGAGACCTTTTCCCTTTTAGGAGTCTTGGCCTTTTATCATCAAGAGGGACAACTAAATGTTCGTTATCAACTGCCCTTCGAACATATTTTTGGACACGCTAGATATCAACACACCTTACCGTTTTTTTTGGTGTCTCTGGGCGAATTGTTAAGGCTTCGCATAATCATCAGTGGATGAGTACAATTATTGGTCAAATTCCCTGGCCTCCGTTTTTTAGATGCCATAGACTTGGTATTTATACCATTAAGACCAGACCAGATCAGAAATATCACCTCCTACTCGTATAAGGAAAAGCAAAAAGTGGTTCGACGTACACTACTGTGTCATTATTTAAAAATTCTAATAATCAAGGTAAAAATATGTTAATCAGGGCATTCTGTTAAGATTTCAATAGCTGCACATCTAACTTGGAACCGTCTTCCCGAAACCTGGCCAGCCGAAGGAAAGCACGTGAGTAAAAATTATAAGTTATTTGATAAAATCATTATGTATACACAAAAAAAATGTATATAAATTTAAATCCTGATAGACTCCCTTGATTTACATATTTATAAAATAACCAACAAAAAAAAAAAAAAAAAAACAAAAAAAAAAAAAAAAAAAAAAAAAAAAAGAAAAAAGTATATCATCATTCGCCTAATATCTTAACGTAAATTCAATTTAATTATTTGAAGCCTAGTGTACTTCCTCAATTTTTGCTTTTGCTTCCCACGAGTACTGGAAAAAAAAAAAAACGATAATAAAAAAAAAAAGAAAACCCGACCAGGAATTCTGGAGTACACATGAATGTATAATACTCCACCCCCCCTCCCGACAATTGTAATTATTTCTGTTATAAGCTAATAGTTCATCATACTCTCTCATTACACCCACTAGTTTTTTTTGCAACTTAAAGACATCAATGAATTGTATTTGAGTTTTTTTGTTTTGTTTTACGCTCTTTCATTGAGAGATCTGTCGTTACGTTCATTCATTTCTAATGTATGTTTTTGTTTTTGTTTAATAAAATCTAAGATATGTTTCGGATAATTATGGATAACTAAGTTTTTTTTCTGGCCGGACCGTCGATCGCAGTGACGTAGTGGGGTTCTCACTTAGAGTATGTAATAGGAGCAAGAGAACCAAAGGTAGGGTGGGCATTATTAATACAGGGTGCTGACATCTAACTCTGTATCCAAATTCGTTCATAATTTAGTTTCTGATTTATGGGGTCTGTAGTTTCAATAGTTTTGATAATTTAATTTATTTTGAGATTCAATTTGATTTGTTAGAGGCACGTATATTTTTTTTGTTAACGGCTCCATATTAGGTTATGCCAAAAACTCACCCCGGTAGCCGACGAGCTAGACCTTTGCGAGTACGTGCCGACGGCATATATCTGATAGGGGAATGGAGATCGGCCGTTACAAAATGGCGCCCAACGTGGGGCCACTATAGAGAAATATCTGATTTATTTCCAATTTAATTGAAGCTGAACATCTTGCTGCATAAGTGGCCCAATTAGTATTGTCTGTAGAAGTTATAGCAATTGTTGTAATTCTCTTTCTGGAATTGCTAGAGCAATTGGATCGGCCTATTGCCTAGACCGGAAGTTGAAAGGCGATTTTTCGTTGTAACCTTTTACCGTAGAGCTCAAGTTACAATTATAAAGGTATTTAGTGGATATTTGAGAGGAGAGGGAGAACTATATTTGGAACTGCGAGAGTTGATTTTTTTTGTTGGCTTTCGACCGATGAGTTTGACTTTTTCTTCCGAATATGTTAGTTGATGCTGTTATAATTATTGTGATATTTATGGACGAATTTGAATTTGCGCGTGTGTGGTCGACTGGTAAATAGGCCTGAACTTTATGAATTATTGTTTGATATTATAGACTAGATTTATTTATTATTATTTCATTAGAAGAAAAAGAAGATAAAAACGGGAAATATGGCAGTTAGGCATAGTGGAGAAAATTTACCTACAGTAAGTGAGACATTAGGAGTATGTTCAGTGTGTTGTAATTCATTGGAGAATTCCACTAATGTTGTTCGCACAGGGTGTTCGCATTATTTTCATAGAAATTGTATTGTAGAGTGGATTCGGAAATCACCGACCTGTCCTCAGTGTCGTCAGAATTGTACACGGAATGGTTTGATAGAGATGACGGATGAATCTTACATGGATTTGCCTGGTGCCAGGGCGTCTCAAGGTGCGATACCACGGGTGATTCAGTCTAAAAGAGCTACACGTTCATCGAAAAGGAATCAAAATCCCCTGGATTGGACTTTGAATGTTCCCAATTTGGATCAAACGGTTGATGCGTCGATGAATATGGGTGAAAATGGGGGTTCGAATCCAAGCAATTTCGTCACAACGGACATCGACCTGAACTCGAGAATAGTAATATTGGAGAACAGATTGAACTCGGAATTTTCTAGCATACAGGAGACTATCAGGGGTCTCGCCCAGCAAATAAGCCAATTATCAGTGCAAAGACAAATTAGACAGGAGCCTGATTGGCCTAGAGAAGACTTTACGCCGTTACGCACTTCAGGGGTTTCGCAGTCTTTCGGGAATCGAAGCATGAACGAGCGACGAACTGAGCCTGATGCAGGGGTACTGCATCGTACCCGAAGTTTTCATCCGGATTATGCGGCTCCAAATAATTTTCAACGACCTTCAGTGTCTTCGTCTTTGGGGAATAGTAGTGGGAGGATTGCCCAATTGATACAATCCTGGAATATTTCGTTCAGTGGCAATTCAAGTAAAATGCCAGTTGATAAGTTTATCTATATGATTAATTCGCTCACTAGCGATAGTCTAGGTGGAGATTTTGATGTTTTGTGTGAACATTTACATATCCTTTTTATTGGTAGAGGATTAGATTGGTATTGGCGATATAGACGTTCGGTGGAAAGGGTTGAGTGGTCGTCTTTGTGCGAAGCTTTGAGATCCCACTTTCAGGACCATCTTTCGGATGGAGATATAAAGGAACTTATTCGAGAAAGGAAACAAGGAGATAATGAGAAATTCGACGAATTTTATAGCGCTGTCCAATATCTCTGTGATAGATTGAGATACCCTATATCGGATCATGAGTTATTAGATATTTTACGTCGGAATCTGTGCCCGAAGATTAGAAAGGAACTATTTTATCAGGAATTGACTTCGGTGGCACAACTTCGTCACTTAATACTTCGCAGGGAAGCATTATTAGATGACAAGGAGAAATCTCGTTTTCGATCGGATAAAAGATTTGTCAATGAAGTTAGTTCAGATGAGGTAGGTGAGCATAACATAGAGGAGGCAGAGATTGCCGAATTGGAAAAAGGTTTTATATGCTGGAACTGTCGAAAGGTGGGCCATCGCTATATAGATTGCATGGAGGAACGAAACATTTTCTGTTATGGTTGCGGGGCCGAGGGAGTTTGTCGACCTAAATGTTCGACATGCCAGAATCGGGGAAACTTGAAAGCGGGGGTACAGAGCGTCAATCGGTTGTGCCCCGGACAGAACTAGACTTACCCTTAACTACTACTACAACAACATCTACCCAGACATTGACTATATTGCGAAACTTAAACTATGATGTACGACCACCGGATTCGAATGTTAGGCCAGATCGTGTTAGACCCTACCATCAGCGTCTAAAGAACTATCAGGAGAAAAGGGCTAAGATATTTTGCGAATCGATTCACACAATTTTGAGAAATTCGAGTAGGAAGATTGCGAGATCGGCTGAAAGAATTAAGACCTATTGGAGTAGAGTGAGGAAGATTAGGAAAAGATTGCGGAAATCCGTTTTTGCGTTGGAAGAATTGAAGTCCGATTGCCGTCCATTTATTAAGATTCGATTATTAGGAGAGGACGTGTTTGCCTTATTGGATTCGGGGGCATCGATAACTTGCATAGGAAGCCAGGCTGCTAAGAATTTTATTGAAAGTGGTGAAAAATACCATCCCTTGAACGAATGTGTTAAGACTGCCGGAGGAGGCGAACATCGAATAGTTGGTTATATCGAGGAGGAAATAGAATTTCGTGGAATAGCTAGAAAGATGACAATTTATATAATACCGGACTTATGTCAGAATTGCTATCTTGGGGCTGATTTCTTTTCCGAGTTTGGATTATTGGAGAAGATTCTAGAATCGTTTTGTGTGGAATCTGACCCGGTGCAAGGGTGTCCAGAGATGCATAAGTTAAGTTCAGAGGAACAGAATAGACTTCGGAGTATAATTTCCTTGTTCCCATCATACGAAGAGGAAGGTCTAGGTCGCACCAAATTACTGACGCATAATATTGAATTATACCCCGATACTAGACCTATAAAACAGCGTTATTTTTCGGTATCGCCAGCCGTGGAAAGGAAATTGCATTCCGAGATTGATAGGATGCTGGAACTTCGGGTTATAGAACTAGCACCGCCGAACTGCTCGTGGAGTAGCCCAGTGCCATGGTAGAGCGTGAGGGTAAAGTGAGACTGTGTCTGGATTCTCGGAAGCTTAATGGCGTAACGGTAAAGGATGCTTATCCTCTCCCTAAGATCGACGGGATTCTTAGTCGATTGCCGAAAGCCAGATACATCTCATCTTTAGACCTCAAACACGCGTTTTGGCAGATTGAGTTGGAGGAGAGCTGTCGAAATTATACTGCCTTTACTGTGCCAAATCGTCCGCTTTACAGATATGTTGTCATGCCATTCGGATTGACAAATGCTCCCATGACCTTATGTCGTCTGATGGATCTTGTGATCCCACCACAGTTGAGAGAGATGGTTTTCGTATATTTAGACGACCTGCTGCTGATTTCTGAGACATTTGAGGACCATCTGCAGTTGTTAGCACGGGTAGCTCAATTACTTCGGGGATCGGGATTAACGGTTAATATATCCAAGTGCAAGTTTTTCATGCGTGAGGTGAAATACTTGGGTTACATAATTGGCGAGGGAGTGATGAAACCAGACCCTTCGAAGGTATCTGCCATTTTGGATATGCATCCCCCAAGGACGGTACGGGAACTTCGAAGATTTTTAGGCATTGTGGGCTGGTATCGTCGCTTCGTCGACAATTATGCATCCCTTACCGCTCCGCTGACCGATTTGACTTCAAAACGCCGACAATTTATTTGGAATGAAGAGGCCCAGACTTCTTTCGACGACATTAAGAAAGTTCTTACGACCGCGCCTTTGCTAGTGACACCTGATTTTACTCGTCCATTTGTTGTGCAGTGCGATGCATCTACCTCTGGGGTAGGAGGAGTCCTTTCGCAGGAAGATGAAGAGGGGATTGAGAGGCCGATAGCCTATTTTTCGCATAAATTAAATAGGGCGCAAAGGAATTATTCGATAACAGAATTAGAATGTTTGGCTGCGGTTCTTTGTATACAGAAGTTTCGAGGATATATAGAGGGTCATCCGTTTAAGGTGGTTACGGATCATGCGTCGTTACGTTGGTTGATGCGACAGACAGATTTAAATGGTAGATTGGCTCGCTGGTCTCTCAAACTTCAAAGTTTCGAGTTTTCCATTGAACATAGGCGTGGTAGCTTAAATGTCGTTCCGGACGCGTTATCGAGACTCGAGCAAATCGACGCGATGGAATTTGAGCCAGCGCCCATAATTGATTTGAAATCACAATATTTTAATTCTCCGGAGTACGAGAAGCTTCGTAGAAATATTGAAGAAAATGCCGATATGTTTCCAGATATCCGTATTGTTGATAACCTTGTTTATAGAAGAGTTGCTTTTGCAAATGGTGATCCCCTAGCAGAGTCTTTGAGTTGGAAGCTTTGGGTTCCTTCTGAGTTAACTGCAGAGGTGATCGGAAATGCTCACTGTCCACCCTTAGCTAGTCATTGTGGAATGTCCAAGACGATTGAGAAGATCCGTAGGAATTTGTATTGGCCCCGAATGTCATCCCAGATAAAGGATTTTATAGCCAATTGTGAAGTGTGTAAGGAGACAAAGTCTCCTAATATTATATTAAGACCTCCTATGGGTGCCCAGTCAAAGTCGTCTCGTCCGTTCCAGAAATTATACATGGATCTACTAGGACCCTATCCGCGCTCCACCAGGGGTAATATAGGTCTTTTTATAGTTGTTGATAATTTGTCAAAATTTCCTCTATTGAAACCTTTAAGGAAAAGCTCAGCTTCGAATATTGTTGACTATCTAGAGAATAATGTTTTTACCGTCTTCGGAGTTCCCGAAACAATAGTCACGGATAATGGGCCACAATTTAGATCAGTGGTATTTAGGAACCTTTTGTCTAGATATGGGATCACACATATTTCCACAGCCGTTTACTCTCCCCAAGCAAATGCTTCAGAGAGAGTAAATAGGTCTGTAATCGCAGCTATTCGCTCATACTTGGACAAGGATCAAAAGAATTGGGATCGGAATATAGGAATGATTTCCGCCGCTTTACGTTGTGCAATTCATGGTTCCATAGGCTTTTCTCCGTATTATGTATTATTCGGTCAACAGATGCTTCTACATGGAGGGGACTACGAACTTTGCCGACGGATAGGTCAAATAGAAGAAGGTGAGGAGATAGATCGCTCGGATGGAATGCAAATCGTTCGCCAGACTGTACAGAAAAACCTCCGTGAGGCCTATGAGTCATGTCGTACAAGGTACAATCTGCGCGCTAGACCTCTAGATCTTAAACCAGGCGATGTCGTTTTCCGTAGGAATTTTGTTTTGAGCAATAAGGCAAGTGGATTTAACGCCAAGCTCGCCCCAAAGTTTGTTAAGTCTACTGTGGTAAAGGGCATCGGGAATTGTTACTATGAGCTCAAGGATTCCGAAACGGGGAACACGGCCGTCTTCCATGGGAAGGACATACAACGCTACAGGAGTCAGGCATAGACTGCGGTTTCACACCTTGGCCTTCAGCTAATTTTGAAGATTTTACAATCATCAAAATTATCTGTGTTGTAACGGCTAGAATAAGATTTTAAATTCATCTGAGGGAAAAGTGTGGCATGCGATGATTTTTATCATATGTTTGTTTGGCTTTTTTTTTATCTGTGATTGCTTTGATCAGTCGTAGTTACATTCTCTCCTTTGTATCATGCGAATCGATAAACGTACGGTGTATGTAGGAGGAGCGAACCATACTCAGTTGTTGTTGGATCTCATATTTTTGTCTTTTTTTTGGGGGGTTTTAGTGATTGCAAATGATCACCCACCTTCATTCCTCGTGGTATTTTGACGAAACAGCATCATCAAATTGTGTTCATCATCTGTTTGATTTAACAAGACAGTACAGTTTATTGCTCCATTGAAGCACACCCGAAACGTGGATTAATTTTTCATTTTTTTTGCTATTAAGCTGTCGATTAAGTTCCTCAAGGTAATCATTTTTATCTTATTTCCTTAAAAGAGAATAAGGTAGATTTTGTTTTCTCGGAATTAGGAGTGGAATCTCGGTGATTTGGAACCACGTGCCTTTGGACACACGCGGATTCCGAGAGACCTTTTCCCTTTTAGGAGTCTTGGCCTTTTATCATCAAGAGGGACAACTAAATGTTCGTTATCAACTGCCCTTCGAACATATTTTTGGACACGCTAGATATCAACACACCTTACCGTTTTTTTTGGTGTCTCTGGGCGAATTGTTAAGGCTTCGCATAATCATCAGTGGATGAGTACAATTATTGGTCAAATTCCCTGGCCTCCGTTTTTTAGATGCCATAGACTTGGTATTTATACCATTAAGACCAGACCAGATCAGAAATATCACCTCCTACTCGTATAAGGAAAAGCAAAAAGTGGTTCGACGTACACTACTGTGTCATTATTTAAAAATTCTAATAATCAAGGTAAAAATATGTTAATCAGGGCATTCTGTTAAGATTTCAATAGCTGCACATCTAACTTGGAACCGTCTTCCCGAAACCTGGCCAGCCGAAGGAAAGCACGTGAGTAAAAATTATAAGTTATTTGATAAAATCATTATGTATACACAAAAAAAATGTATATAAATTTAAATCCTGATAGACTCCCTTGATTTACATATTTATAAAATAACCAACAAAAAAAAAAAAAAAAAAAACAAAAAAAAAAAAAAAAAAAAAAAAAAAAAGAAAAAAGTATATCATCATTCGCCTAATATCTTAACGTAAATTCAATTTAATTATTTGAAGCCTAGTGTACTTCCTCAATTTTTGCTTTTGCTTCCCACGAGTACTGGAAAAAAAAAAAAACGATAATAAAAAAAAAAAGAAAACCCGACCAGGAATTCTGGAGTACACATGAATGTATAATACTCCACCCCCCCTCCCGACAATTGTAATTATTTCTGTTATAAGCTAATAGTTCATCATACTCTCTCATTACACCCACTAGTTTTTTTTGCAACTTAAAGACATCAATGAATTGTATTTGAGTTTTTTTGTTTTGTTTTACGCTCTTTCATTGAGAGATCTGTCGTTACGTTCATTCATTTCTAATGTATGTTTTTGTTTTTGTTTAATAAAATCTAAGATATGTTTCGGATAATTATGGATAACTAAGTTTTTTTTCTGGCCGGACCGTCGATCGCAGTGACGTAGTGGGGTTCTCACTTAGAGTATGTAATAGGAGCAAGAGAACCAAAGGTAGGGTGGGCATTATTAATACAGGGTGCTGACATCTAACTCTGTATCCAAATTCGTTCATAATTTAGTTTCTGATTTATGGGGTCTGTAGTTTCAATAGTTTTGATAATTTAATTTATTTTGAGATTCAATTTGATTTGTTAGAGGCACGTATATTTTTTTTGTTAACGGCTCCATATTAGGTTATGCCAAAAACTCACCCCGGTAGCCGACGAGCTAGACCTTTGCGAGTACGTGCCGACGGCATATATCTGATAGGGGAATGGAGATCGGCCGTTACATACTAATTTCGTCATTCTGATTGTAACTACTCGAAATATTCGTCTGAGACCCCATAAAGTATATATATTCTTGATCGTCGTGAAATTTTATGTCGATCTAGCCATGTCCGTCCGTCCGTCTGTCTGTCGAAAGCACGCTAACTTCCGAAGGAGTAAAGCTAGCCGCTTGAAATTTTGCACAAATATTTCTTATTAGTGTAGTGGTCGGTTGGTATTGTAAATGGGCCATATCGGTCCATGTTTTGATATAGCTTCCATATAAACCGATCTTGGGTCTCGACTTCTTGAGCCTCTAGAGTGCGCAATTCTTATCCGATTGGAATGAAATTTTGCACGACGTGTTTTGTTATGATATCCAACAACTGTGTCAAGTATGGTTCAAATCGGTTCAAAACCTGATATAGCTGCCATATATACCGATCAGGGGTCTTGACTTCTTGAGCCTCTAGAGTGCGCAATTCTTATCCGATTGGAATGAAATTTTGCACGACGTGTTTTGTTACGATATCCAACAAGTGTGCCAAGTATGGTTCAAATCGGTCCATAACCTGATATAGCTGTCATATACACAGATCTGGGGACTTGATTTCTTGAGCTTCTAGAGGGCGCAATTTCTATCCGATTTGGCTGAAATTTCGCAAGACGTTTTTTGTTGTTACTTTCAACAACTACGTCAAATAAAGTACAAGTCGGTTCATAACCTGATATAGCTGCCATATAAACCGATCTGGGATCTTGACTTCTTGAGCCTCTAGAGGTCGCAATTATTATCCGATTTGCCTGAAATTTTGTACGACGGACTCTCTCATGACCATTAACATACGTGTTTATTATGGTCTGAATCGGTCTATAGGCCGATACAGCTCCCATATAAATCGATCTCTCTATTTTACTTCTTGAGCTCCCAAAGGGCGCAAATCTTATTCGAATTGGATGACATTTTACACAGGTCTCCAGCATATAATTTAATTGTGGTCCAAACCGGACCATATCTTGATATCGCTCTAATAGCATAGCAAATCTTTTCTTATATCCTTTTTTTTTGCCTAAGAAGAGATGCCGGGAAAAGAACTCGACAAATGCGATCCATGGTGGAGGGTATATAAGATTCGGCCCGGCCGAACTTAGCACGCTTTTACTTGTTTCTCCTTCTCTTTTTCTAATTTTCATCAACGATCTGTTGGGTCAGACATCGAATCCGATCTACTCATTTACGGATGACAGTAATCTCTGTCATTCGTACTCATTCGACCAACCGAGGCCAAGTCTTCGAGAGATTGATGACAAGAGATGGTTTATGGACGATACACTCTGCCAGGATTTGTCGGCCATTTCTGAGTGAGGTCGAATGAATCGAGTAGATTTTAATACACAGAAGACTCAGTGCTCAGACTTATTGTCACACAAACGATTCACTGATCCTATCAACGGTGTAGATGTTGAGCAATCAGAAGCTCTTGATGTTCTGGGCATGCAAAAAACAAAGTGATGTCCGTTGGGCCAAACATGTATTCGAAGTGTCGAAAGAAGCATTCAAGTGTTTAGGCTTCCTTAAAAGGTGTAAGAATTACTTCACTCCGTCTGATCTTCTTAACATCTACACCACTTATTATTTATTATTATTTATTATTATTTATTAATAGATTGAATTCAAATTACAATTCAAGAATAGTATTTCATAAAGTTCTTAAATACAATCTATGTTAGGCTTAGCAAAAATGCTGTTAGCCGTAATACAATGCTTATCACTAAATTGTTGTTTGTTTCTATATGTTTCTTGCTTTTTCTTTTTTCATTTTGGTTATTAAAAACTGAATTCATTAATAATTAATTTTCTATACTTAGTACAATTTTCTATGTATTTATATAGTGATGAGTTATTCGTGCCATTTAATATATTTAATACTTCGGACTCATTAAGGGAATATTTTCCGAAATAACTTTTTCTAAATTCTCTGTATAGTGGGCAGGCGCCAATAAAGTGAAGTGTATTTTCATCTTGATCTGTATTACACATAGAACAAGTGCCATGGGTGTTACTTCTGAATGATCTCGAGTTAAGGTCGAGTAAACCACCTCTAGCTTTAATGATTAAGCTAGTAGCTCGTGAAGATAAGTCAGCAGTATGAAATGGAATTATATTATACTCAAGCACAGAATAAAGATCGTGGAACTGTGAATTTCTTGCATCTGATTCAAATTCACGTTGTTCTTGAATTCTCAGTAATTCTACTATTTTGTCTGAATACATGCATATCGGATTTGTAGCATTAGCAGGAATATATTGTAGGGTTTGGCAAATATTTGACCATTCTTTTGCCCATAATGCATTCAATTCTATGATTTTCTCCGCCAGCAAGCGGGGCAAGCGGTGAGAGCTAAGTCGCAATATTCTATTAATGTAGTTAAAATGGATTCTAAGAGTGTTACAAAACATAGAAGAAAATCCAGTTTCTAGATACAACATGTAATTTGGTGTATTATTAGGCAAATAAAGCATTTTCTTAGTAAAAAAGCGAAAGAGCTTCTCTACATCATCAAACCTTGTGTAACCCCAAACCTGTGCAGCGTAAAACATTATAGATCTGGAACATGCATCGAATATCTTCATCTTATTAGTTTTAGCAATACTAGGGTGACTTATATACTTCGACCATGTGCTATTTATGGCCAGTTTGGAATCCGCAAGCTTCTTCTGTAAGTGTTTTCTAAATGACAAATTGTAAGTTATTTCAACGCCCAGGTATGTGTAACTATTAACAATTTCAATATTCTGATTTCCAAAGCACCACCTTAAATTCGAAGAGATTCTAGAACCTCTACGAAAAACAAGAATTTTCGATTTAGAAAGGTTTACTTTCAAGCTCCACAACAAACAGTACCTCTCAAGTTCATAAATCATCTCTTGTAAGCCCAATGGAGAGTCAGATAATAGCACAATGTCATCGGCGTATAATAAGACTTTGACCGTAGTGTCCGCTACTCTTACACCACCAGGCAATATATAGGGAAGGTCATTCACGTATAACGAAAAGAGTACAGGACTGAGAATACAGCCCTGTTTCACACCAGATTCAACAGGAAAGTATTCAGAGAACGTACTTCCATCCCATACTCTACTTTCTGTGCCATCATACAGCATTCTTAATATAGTTACAAGTTTCGTAGATAGACCCTGACTAGATAGTTTATAAAAAAGGCTGTTTCTGGGAATCAAATCAAATGCAGAAGAGAAATCGACAAAAAACGCATATGTAATTTTGCCTTGTAGCTGGTTCAAAGAAACAATATTCACGAGGTTAAATATATTATCTATAGTAGAATACTCTCTTCTAAATCCAGCCTGAAATTCATTTAAAACATCGTGTCTCGTCAGCCAAAATGTTATACGGTTTAGCAGAACAGAGTTAAAAATTTTTCCGATAGTATCCAGAAGTGACAAACCTCTATAATTTGACGCCAAGTTTATATCACCTTTCTTAAATAGAGGTATCAATATTGACTTCTTGAAGGAAGTAGGAACATTTTCATGGAGGAATATCTTATTAAATACTACAAGTATTTCTTGCAGAAAACGGCGAGGAGCAAATTTATAAAATTCGTAAGGTATACCATCGTTCCCGGGGGCCTTATTCGATTTAAGTCCTTTTAAAACGGAGAGTAGCTCACAAAATTCAAAAGGGGAGTCTAAAAGTGGGTCTACATGAAACGGTATACACCAGCTGATAATTTTGGAATTATCTTCGTTAACTAGTAAAGAGTTAAAGTGTGCTAAGAAATCATCTGCGTCTAGATTTCCTCTACCCTTAACATTACGTTTATTCAGAGAATTTGCCAGATTCCACCAATCCTTGCTGCAGGAAACAGTATCTAGTTCTCTGAGGTTGCCATTGAAATATTGCAGTTTCTTCTCGTTACACATTCTATGAAACTTAGATCTGGATGAATAATAACGCCTTCTGTTGATAACAGTGTGTGACTTTCTGTATATCTTTAAATTTTTATGCATATTGGATCTTAAACGAAAGCACGTCCAATCGAACCACTTCTGCTTAGGCTCAAAAAATGTTCTATTGGTCTTCTTTACCTGAGCCCGCCTAATTTTATTTTTAATGTTCTCAACCAAATCCTCTGACGATAAAAAGACGCAATCATTTACTGGCTCTGCAAGTAAACTTAAGTTGTGATTGTATTGAGATCTATGCCTTTCATCCCAGTGTAGCTTCTGTATAGGCTGTTGAGTAGTTTCTGTCGAACTTTTCGGAATCTTAATATCTAAGCATAAGGGCATGTGATCAGAAAAGGGTTCAGTGGCCACCTTGAACTTGTCAATATATGACAGAAAACTCGCCGAACTTATACAGTAATCTATGACAGAACTACCCATTGCACCACAAAAAGTAAACTCCCCATCTATATCCTCTAAAGTTCTGCCATTTATGATAATACCGCCTATGTCATCAACAATACGTAGGAGATTCCTTCCCTGGGTATTAACGTTTCTGTCTTTGGAGCGTCTAGAATAGCTAATGTGGGGACAATCTTTAACAATGTTGTAATCTAGAACCTGTACCAGAACCTACACCACTTTCATAAGGCCGAAAATGGAGTACAACTCACATGTATGGGCTGGAGCTTCAAAATCATCCCTAGAGCTACTGGACCGTGCACAGAGGAGAGCGATGGCGTTGATTGAGGCCAGTGGGGTATCCAACTCTATTGCCTCCCTTGATCATTGTCGCAATGTGGGGGGGTTGTTTGGCGCGGTTTTAACGGTACTTTCATGGTATGTGTTCGTCTGATATTCGTCTTCTTATTCTTGATGTAAGGATGTATGTGAGGGATACTAGATATTCCAGGAACTCACAAGCGTTTGTAATTGATTGGCCAGCGGACCGCACAATGCATTATAGAGAGAATTCATATTTCGCCCGAACCGTTCGTATGGGTTTTTCTTTTTTTCTTTATACATTTTTGCGCGGGTATTCACAAAACATAATGAAGCATTAAAATGGGTTTATTGGACAGTTTTACAAAGAAAATCTGTCAAATAAACCTATTTCAAATCTACATAAAGTTTTAAGAATACCGGTGTTATTCTTTAATTATCTCACTTTCATTTTTATTTTTTTTGTGCATTTAACTATGGTTTTTCTTGCCTTTAACCTGACCCTTCTTTTAAACACAATTTTGTTGTGATCCTTGCAAACAAAAATGTCTTTCTTATGTTGCTTAAGATTTGGCATATTATGTTTACATTAGCCTTCCAGCCTGCTTCATTTAGGAATATTCCTTTTTTTTGTTAAAGCTCCATTGATTTGGGTTATTTTTTTTTTGTTTAAAAAATTTCTATACCAATCTAATTTTATTATTATTATTTATAAACTTTTGGATTTAAAGTTAATAAGACTATTTGCCCAAAACAACAATAACCTCACTCGCCCATAACCCAAGAAGACTAAAATTAAGACCAGATATTTAAGAAGGAAACCAGCCAACCAACCAAATACAAAGAAGCAAACTGACTTAAATAGCCCAAATACCAAAACAAAGAACAGAATTAGATAAAAGGAAAACTTGTGCAGCTACTTGTGTTGCCAACAGCCACCCCCGGTAACAGGAGGTTGGCCTAATCTTTGGATAACCATGGTAAATATGCTGGGATTATCAACAAACCAAGTATCTGTGCATATACAGTAGTATGTAGATATATGTAAATATGTATCTGTGTGATAGATATGCATGTAACTGAAGACGATTGAAGGCAACTGTTGTAGGGAAAATGGGCTGAAGGCGAGAAGCCCATCTTAGTCCTATATTTGATTTAGTTAATGCTTAACAAACATGCGAATGGGAAATGAGAGTGCCAGCAAAATGGAAAAATTGCAGGAAAAACGTAGAAAACAATTCAAGCGAATATAGCTGAGATTTGTGCTTCAATGAACCTCAATGCGCCTACCTACTCATATAATAAAAGAAAAACAAACAAAACAAAAATACCAACTCACATTTATATAATTTTCATTTTATTTTCATTTAACTTTGTTTACTTTAGTCTGCCCTTAGATATGGTTGTGCAGGTGGCTGTGAGTGTGAATTATAAGCATTTTTTGGATAAACTTTTCCTCTTAAACTTGAGGACCTCTTAAGGATGTCGATATGTGTCAGACAACAATCATTCAGATTACTGTTTACCCACAAAACTTGTAAATGTTGTTAATACAAATGGTAGAACGACACAGAATTACAATATTGTGTTAGGCAATTTCCCCCTTCCCTGAAGCTAAGGAAATACAGGACATAATATTCACTTAAGATTGTTTTTTTTTTTTTTTTTTTTTTGGTTGAGCAAAAACTTCTTTGAAAACTTTCTTCTAAGATGTCACAACTTTCGAGTTGTAGGCCTAATTGTGATGGAGTGGATTTTTTCATTTAGGCAAAATGTGGATTTTAGCTTTTAGTTTTTTTTACGCTAAAAGGGAATTTCTTTAAGGCAAATACGATACTTAATTGATATATGTTTTTCAGGAAATTTATTGCTGAAGTTTTGATTTGGAGGCCACAAGAGGGCAGAGATTGGCATATGACGCCTATGACGCTGTATAAACCAAGGCGGGAATATCAACTAGTGAAGAAGCTTTAAGCTCGGCTGAGCCAATTTTTATATACCCTCCAACATGGACCGCGTTTGACAATTCCTTTGAATGACTTTTTCAAATATAAGAGCTAAATCAAGTTAAACGAACAGTTCTTGGCTATAAGAAGTCATAGAAAAATACCACCTACAAGATTTTAGGCAAAACAAGTTATTATCGCGTGGGAGTTAAAGGCAGCTATATCAGATTATGACCCGATTAAGACAATACTTAGAATAGTTGTTGCAATAAGAAACGGAACACATTACGCCAAATTTCAGCCAAATCAGATAATAATTACGGCCTCTAGAGGCTCAAGAAGTCAAGTCTTTAAATTGGTTAACAAGATTTTTGGCAAAACGAGTTATTATAGCGTGGGAGTCAAAGGCAGCTATATCAGATTATGAACTGAGACAATACTTAGACTAGTTGTTCGGAGAAAAAACATAAAACTTTAAGTAAAATTTCAGCCAAATCAGATAATAATTACGCCCTCTAGCGGCTCAAGAAGTCAAGTCTTAAAATTTATTTATATGGCAGCTATATCGGGTTATGAACTGATTTCCATCATACTTGGCACAGCTGTTGAAAGTAATACCAAAACGGCACGTGCATAGGTTCAGCTAAATCGAATAAGAATTGCTCTCTCTAGAAGCTCAAAAAGTCTAATCGGGAGATGGGTTTATATCACAGCTTTTCATAAAATGGGCCCGTTTGGCTTATTTACAATCCCGACCTTTCCTTATAAGAAGTACTAAGGCAAAATGTCAAGCGTTTAGCTTAGTTTAGGTTAGTTTGAAAATAGGGTGCGGATATTAAATAATCCGCCCCATGGCACTCTGGACATACACCTAGGTTAGGTAAGGTTGAATGAGTTGCCCACCAATGATGAGTTCACTCGGAGGACAGTTTGGCCCATTGTGGTACCTTAGAGGGAGAAATTGAAGAAAAAGAAGATGTGAGACCTCGACTTGAGGTTATATACGAATAAAAGAAATACAGGAGGAGTGGAGAACCCTAGCGGGGTGAAGAAACGCCTGTCTCCACTCAAGTATTAGGTTAGGTTGAATGAGTTGCCCACCAAAGATGAGTTCATTCGGAGGACAGTTTGGCCCATTGTGGTACCCTAGAGAGAGAGAAAGGGAAGATAAAGAAGATGTGAGATCTTGATCTAGAGGTTATACACGAATAAAAGGAAGACAGGAGGAGTGGAGAACCCTAGCATGGGGTGAAGAAACGCCCGTCTCCACTCAATTACGGATCTACCTACGCCGGAGCTTGTGGCACCCCCCGTCGGAACCATCCTGTTCCCTCAACAAACCTCAGGAGACATACCAGAGGTAGATTCGCAAGTTAACCCAGATCACAGAAGAAACGGCTCCCCAGAAAGGAGAGCCTACGTTTCTGCAGACCTGAACAGGAACACAGAAAGGGCTCAATAGCCTCCTCTTCATTCTCATCGAGGCTACAGAAGTCATTGTGCGGTATCCCCATGCATGCCGCCATGCGGCTTATGGCACAGTGTTCGGTTATGACCTCTGTCAAGGTATTCATCGACCTCTTATATAACGCCAGAAACTCCCTCGTCCTCCTCTGGTCGGTGACTCGCCATAGCGCCTTCGCAGTCCGGCAACCATCCATCCAGTCCCACCTCGCCACCGACGCCGCTATTTACTGTGTTCCGTAGCTCGACAAATGGCACGTAGGAGAGACCGTTTACTGGATTAGGTGTATGTCATGGTCTACACCCAAGCTAGTAAACGGCTTGGTGTGCGGTCTATATACGCAAAAAGTAAGCTCGAAAAAAAAATCTTAGTCAGGAATTCCGTGCGACTTTCAAAATCCTTAATTGTTTTCCATGCTACTTACAAAATCCCTGCTACTTTCAAAATCCTTTATTGTTTTCCATGCCATGCTTCTAAGTTGGTTCATGTCTAGTATTGTTTCCCCACCAATACTAGACCAATCCCAGAGCATCCGGTATTTGTTAGACGCGAAAGCCGGCAATGAGATCGAAAATGCTCCAACGTCTCATCATCTTCCCCATATGCCCAACATATGCTATCACTTGCCGCACCGATTTTACATAAGTGAGCTTGTAGTCCTAAGTGTCGCGTAATGATATCGAAAGCTATATTGGCCTCCTTCTTACTTCCTTTCAATAATTGCCTCAGTCTTCTCACGATCTGCATCTTCCAATAGGTTTTTCGCCGTTCTACCGACCATTTCGCTGTTCCACAGGGTTGCATGAGCATTTGTCGACCACGCTCTTAACTCGGACTGCGTCGACCCGAAAGACTTTGGGTTAACCAAGTTTATTGACAGCAGTTCTCTGGCCTTCACTGCCAAATAATCTGCTTTCTCATTCTTAGCAACTCCGCTACGGCCCGAAACGATGCGGATCGTCCCATCCTCAGGGAAGACGTTAATATCCTTCTTACATTCCAAGGCTGTACGTGATCTTAACGTCCTTATTTTTATTGCCCTTATGGCCATTTTACTGTCCGTAAAGATGTTCATACTCGACGTCCTTGTGTAAACACCACACCACCTCACGCCCGGATCTCTGCCTGCAGGAGTTTATGGATTTTTCTGTCTGTCGATCTCTCTGTCTGTCTGTCGGTCTGTCTATCGGTCTGTCTGTCGATCTGTCTGTCGGTATGTCTGTCTGTCGGTTAGTTTGTTGGGCTGTTTGAAGGTAAGTTTGTCGGAATGATAGACAGACAGAAAGACAATCAGACAGTCTTTCTGTCTGTCTGTCTTTCTGTTTGTCTGTCCGGCCCGTCTATTGTCCGTCTATATGTCTATCTGTCTGTCGGTTTCTCTGTTTGTATGTCGATCGATTGTTATGTCTGTCTGTCGATTGATCTATCTCTCTGTCGATTTATCTGTCGGTCTGTTTATCGGCCTGCATGTCCGTTCGTTCGTACCCACCACCATAGGATGGAGGTATACAAATCTAGTCAGCGCCTGGAAGCCTCAATTTTCATCCGATTTGGCTGAAATGTACATGGTGTTCTGTTGCAAATCCAAATTTTGCCCATGAACATTCCGCTAAGGAACAGTGGCAAACTTCTCATATATCAATGAGTGCAGTCCGATTCAAGTTTAAACTCAATGATAAGGGGCCTCCTTTTTATAGCCGAGTCCGAACGGCATGCCACAGAGTGCCACCTCTTTGGAGAGAAGTTTTACATGGCATAGTACCTCACAAATGTTGCCATCATTTGGAGGGGAAAACCACCCCTGAAAATTTTTTCTGATGGTCTCTCCAGGATTCGAACCCTAGCGTTCAGCGTCATAGGCGGATATTCTAACCTCTGCGCTACTGTGGCGGTGTTCTGTTATGACTCGAAAAAACTGTGCCAAGTACGGTTCATATCGGTCTAAAACATGAAATAGCTCCCATATAAACCGATCTACTGATTTGACTTTTTGAGTATTTACAAGCAGCACGACATGGTCTTTGTCGAGATCATTTCAGTGCACCTATCCGTTTGTGTTATGTTTGTCAGTCCTTCTGACTTTCAGTCGATCTATAATCCGCCCATTGGTCTGTTGTCTGTATGTATATCCATCTGTCTGTCTGTCAGTCCTTCCGTCTGTGCGTCTTTACAACTGTTTATTTGTATGCCTACCGTCTTGCCGTTTATGTCTGTCCGCCGTCAAATGCATTCCTTTTCCTTGTCGATTTCACATAGGCTTTCATTTATCACGAGGCTTTAGAGAATCTTCACCCGTCTTTTGGTCACATCTGATTTGAGATTCTGCTTTTTAACGTCAAAGTTAGATAAGGGCCATTGTTTGTCCATTCGTTTATAATCAGAGGGACAGAATTTATTACCTGTTAGAAGGCTTCGTGAATCTTCGCAACAACATTAGCTCTCATATTAAATCCAAGAAACTTGTCGGACCAACTTTTCGTTTAAAACAGGGAGTTCGATTTTGACTCACCCTAGTATGCATGTTGCACCCCACTGAAGATATTCGATATTAATCTTTTTTCGTACTGGAAGTTCCTTCAAGTTTTACAATATTTTAAATCCTTCTTAATTTTGAAGTTCATTTTTCCTACTTTAACTTCTCCCCATGCTTTCCCCATGCAAGACCAGGCCAGGCTTGCAAATGCAAATTTGCCTCCGAACATTCCCTTAAAGAACAGAGGGCAAACAGCTCACATATCACTGAGTGCCGCTCACACATCACTGAGTGGCTTGTATACGCCTGCGCTAGAGTGGCCTTCAGTCAGGCTTGCCTAAAAGTACATTCCAGTCTAGAAAGAAAAATGCAAGCAACTTATGCGGTAGTGCTTGGATTGCTCCGTACATTGTGGCAAATTTGGAAGTTGCAAACCGCCCACATTACATCGCCCTAGTGAACAATGTCTCCGATAAGATTTATCTCAGAGGCAGATACTATGGTTAATGCCTTAATGCATCACCATCAGAGTGCCTTGATATTTTTTTGCTTATTCTCGGGAAAAGTCAAGCAGCGTTATTAGTTCTGTACCTTATATCAGTTGGCTGCCAAATTACACTCACATCTAATGTAGGCACCGGCATCGCCCAACTCTTTCCATTTCCTAGTCATGACTAATTGCTATGGAATCAAGTTGATATGTATTCCTCATTAAATGTTGCTAACAGTTTTTAACTTTTTCAATGCAACAATTTTTGCACACCCACATTTATTCGAAATAGCACAAATCCTCTTATGTTTCGTTGTTCTTTTGCTTAACACCATGTTTTGCTATTTTGTAGCAAATTAATTTTTCAAATGTTGCGTGTTCGCAACAAACAATGAGGGGCCGCAAACTCTGAACTCCACTGAATAATTGTTGGGTTGGCTAATGAGAGATGTTCATGTGAAAGAGCATTTGCCTTCGTGCAATTGTGGACATACATTTGGTTGTAGGCATGCGGGTGTGTATGTAAGAGCGCTTGAATAAATACGTAAAATTAATTTCATTTAGCAAAATAATTAGAACATTTTTTATTTTTTTGGCTTTTTTTCAAAATCCTATTACAGAGCACGCATGTAGAGCTGTTGTGTATTATCAGCTCTAACATTACATCTATTGCAGCAATAAACAAAGGGCAATATGTTTGGAAAATAAATAATGTCGTTTAATGGCATAATAATGCGTTGAGAGGTGCATAAATGATGGGAGTTAAAGTATTCCACAGGAATTTGGTTTAAGAATCACCAGGGTATTGAATAGACCATAAACTCTTGCATCGGTAGCTCTAAAATAGGTTTATTTGACAAATTTGCTTTATAGATATAACCCAACTTTAAGGCATCATTAAGTTTTGTGAATACTGCCGCTGAAGTAAGTGTACATGGTGGTGTATACTTAATTTCGTATTGACAGCAAACATACGCACCAAAGACCCTGAGTACATAGATTTCTCTTTTATCTCCCATCTTTGAACAAAACATGATTGTACCCTGTGAAACTAAGCATTCTAACCTGCATTAAAACAACTTTTTTTGCTCTTCTCTCAAATCTTCGATATTGATTAAGCTCTCCAAATCATATAAGCCTTCATGTAGTCCTGACTTCTCCACAAAGTAATATCCTCTAAAAGACATGCAAATTTTTTTTTTTTTTGATTAAGGCCAACTCTGTGTATGTGTATGATAAGTACTTCGATACAAAGTAGAAAAACCATGACACACAACATGCTGTGCGCCAAGATTAATAGCAACAACTTACTGACAAGAAAGTTGTAAGCCAAAGGGCTTACTATATACCGAAACCTACATGAAAGAGTTTACAATTATTCATGCTTTTCGAAAAGACACAAACAAACAAACAAAGGCTTAAATTTTGTAATGTAGTATAACCATTAGCTCTATGTGGCCATGGGTAACTGAGGCCAAGTGGTATGCTAGGAAAGAGTAAAAACATCATTGTACGATATCCAGTATCTACTGTGACATGTGGTCCTAAGTACACAAGTGTACCGGTAGCAGGAAATTGTTTACAGAGGATGTTCTAGAATTATTAATAATTCAAAAGGTATGACAAGACAAGATCAAAGGAAAGGGTGGACAAGCCGTAGGATAGATATCTAATGATTCTGTGAAAAATTATTCATAGAAAATGGGATTTTTAAATAAAATTCCAGATGAAAAAATGATTAGAATAACATCACAATTGTAAGTAAGTATGAAGGAAAATATGAAATGGACATATGTATGATGAAGGCAGGGCATGGTGAAAAGATAAATCGTTGTGCAAAGACAAATTCTATATATCCTAACTTTATGAGAAGGGCTATCACCGAGAACTGTTGCAGGAGACTCATTTTTCAGGCAGCCAGAAAGAAGAAGACTAAAACGACAACGCATTAATATCAAGTGCGGACTATTATAATAATCTTTTTGGGGACATTGTCGATAAGGCCGTGACACTTCTAGACTTTTAAACTGTTAGAACGGAATTAGTCGTACTAATAGAAATCGTTTGAAATATGGATTTGCCAGGCGAGCAACAAGTCAGTGTGGTCCTAATCATCAAGCAGAAAATAAATAAACCCCATCAGCAAGAATGACCATAAGTATATAATTATCCCCTACACCACTGCTGTGTTACAGGGTATTATAACTTAGTGAATTTGTTTGTAACACCCAAAAGCAAGAGAGATAGACCCATTGATAAGTATACCCATCGACATAGTATCACTTTCTGATTCAATTTAGCTACGTCCGTCTGTCTGTCCGTCTGTTCATATTAATTTGTGTACAAAATACAGGTCGCAATTTTCATCAAATCGTCTTCGTATATGGTATATACATGGACATATAACGGGGCATGGGCATATATATAATATGGGCATGTTTTTCAGCCTAGAGACGAAGCCTATTGAAATTGAAAAAAATCACTTCAGATTTGGATATATCTTCCATATATATGTTCGTCCGATTTGCAGTAATAATGCAATAAAATGGTCATTTGTTAACCGATTCTCTCGAAATCTGGCAGGAAGGATTTTCTTACGACTCTCAATGTTACTGGTGAATTTCATAAAAATCGGTTTAGATTTAGATATAGCTCCCATATATATGTTCGTCCGATTTGCAGTAATACAGCAATAAAATGGTCATCTGTTAACCGATTCTCTCGAAATTTGGCAGGAAGGATTTTCTTGCGACTCTCAATATTACTGGTAAATTTCATAGTAATCAGTTCAGATTTGGATATATCTTCCATATATATGTTCGTCCGATTTGCAATAATACAGCAATAAAATGGTCATCTGTTAACCGATTCTCTCGAAATTTGGCAGGAAGGATTTTCTTACGACTCTCAATATTACTGGTAAATTTCATAGAAATCAGTTCAGATTTGAATATAGCTTCCATATATATATTCGTCCGATTTGCAGTAATACAGCAATAAAATGGTCATTTGTTAACCGATTCTCTCGAAATTTGTCAGGAAGGATTTTCTTACGACTCTCAATATTACTGGTGAATTTCATAAAAATCGGTTCTGATTTGGATATATCTTCCATATAAAGGGTGATTTTTTTGAGGTTAGGATTTTCATGCATTAGTATTTGACAGATCACGTGGGATTTCAGACATGGTGTCAAAGAGAAAGATGCTCAGTATGCTATGACATTTCATCATGAATAGACTTACTAACGAGCAACGCTTGCAAATCATTGAATTTTATTACCAAAATCAGTGTTCGGTTCGAAATGTGTTCAAATTTTGACAAATTTTGTTCAGCGATGAGGCTCATTTCTGGTTGAATGGCTACGTAAATAAGCAAAATTGCCGCATTTGGAGTGAAGAGCAACCAGAAGCCGTTCAAGAACTGCCCATGCATCCCGAAAAATGCACTGTTTGGTGTGGTTTGTACGCTGGTGGAATCATTGGACCGTATTTTTTCAAAGATGCTGTTGGACGCAACGTTACGGTGAATGAACACATTTCGAACCGAACACTGATTTTGGTAATAAAATTCAATGATTTGCAAGCGTTGCTCGTTAGTAAGTCTATTCATGATGAAATGTCAAAGCATACTGAGCATCTTTCTCTTTGACACCATGTCTGAAATCCCACGTGATCTGTCAAATACTAATGCATGAAAATCCTAACCTCAAAAAAATCACCCTTTATATATTCGTCCGATTTGCAGTAATAATGCAATAAAATGGTCATTTGTTAACCGATTCTCTGGAAATTTGGCAGGAAGGATTTTTTTATGACTCTCGATATTGCTGGTGAATTTTGTAGAAATCGGTTCAGATTTAGATATAGGTCTCATATGTAAATATCGCCCGATTTTCACTCCTAGACCCACTGCAAGCGCATTTATTGAACAATCTTCCCAAAATTTTGTACAACGGTTTCCTTGACGACTCCCACAATATCTATAGAGTTTGGTCGAAATCAGCTCAGATTTAGATATAGATCCCATGTATATGTTCCTTAGATTTTGGCTAATTTGTTGTCATTTGTCAACTGTAGTTAGTATATTTTGAGAATATTTGGTTTGCTCGAAATTCGATACAGGAATTTAAATAATCTATCTGGATACATCCGCCGAGGTCCATCAAAATTGGTTTTGAATTAGATATAGCCCCCTTTTGTTGTCATAGAGAAGGTGTAGGGTATTATAAAGTGTGAACCGCCCGACTTTTGCCTTTCCTTACTGGTTTTATCATCGTTTTTAATCAAAACATTTGCAAGAATGAAGGCATTGAATGAAGAAAAAGGTTATCGGCTATAGGGAAGGAAAACATCTTTGGTCCAGCAGTTGGACGTTGTCTACTAGATAATGTCAGATAATGGGTTGAGAGCAATAGACTTCGTCGCGACAAATAACATTCTGACTAGCAGCACCTAAAACTTTAACATTAAAAAAAAATCACAAGCCACATTAAGAAGTAGGGATCCAAATGGATCAACTAAAATAGATAGAAGGCATTCATCCAGCGTATTAGAAAGTACGATCTGCAACTGATGGCGACGGCATAATTCACTCGACTGACCCAACTGCTTAAAGAAAGCACTCGTTGTCCCGATGATATAACGCCACAGCGGTAAACCATTGTCCACTCTATGCAAAATTCCGCGAAATTCGAAACGAAAAATGAATGATGGACTTCGAAAAGTTGCAAACACAACTGATGGCAACGGCATACTCCACTCGACAGAACCAACTGCTTGAAGGAAGCACTCCTTGTCCCGACGATACAATGGCATAGTGGTTAACCGTTGTCCACTGGGCCCACCAAAAAAACAAGTGAAAAGGCGTTAACTTCGGCATGGACGAACTTTGGATACCCACCACCTCGGGTATATATGTAAAACACCTTTCGTCATAATCCGGTGACAAATGCATAATTTATGCCCCCATAGCAACTACATCGAAATATGGTCCTATTTGGACCAAATTTGCCACGGATATTGAGTGGTTTAATAAGCACAAGTCATTGTTCAGTTTTGCAGAACAAAATTTTGGTTTTTTTGGTAGCCATATCCAAATATAGACCGATCTCAACCATATACGCCGATACGATACGAAAAGCTTAACATAAGTCACTATGTCAAATTTCGGCGAAATCTGATTATAAATGTGCCTTTTATGGGGCCAAGCCTTCAAATCGATAGATGGCTCTATATGGCAGCCCTATCCAAATCTGGACCGATCTGGGCCAAATTTGACAGAAATGTCGAAAGGCCTAACGAAAGGCACTAGAACAGCAGGACGGACAGACAGACAGCTAACTATTCAGAGGGATATATGGAAAGGCGGGCTGATGTAAAGAGGAATAGGCAGATTATAGACGTACAGACGACTAATAAGCATTATGACAGAAGGAAGGACATGGTTAGATCGAGTTATAATGTCGAGACGATCAAAAGTCAATTCGAAGGACTTTTACATTCCTTCGACGGAATTTATATCCCTTCGACGGACTTTTACGTTTTAGCATTCCTAAAAATATGTATCTCAGTTGTAACTGCTACCTCATGTCATTTAAATCTTTTTAAGTATCAATGTTTCTTATATGCCCTTAGATGTTTCCCACTCATACGATTTTGCTTCTACTGTAGTTTGGGTAAATCAATGACTCGCCCATAAAATGAGGAAATACATCATTCGTAATGGCTTTCCAAAATAACCCAAAATACTAAAATACAATACCCCCACACCTAGCCCGGTAGTAAAACAAAATATTTGGCTGTTTGTTTTCATTTCTTTACATATCTAAACCTGTTGTAATTCAAACTAAAGGGGCTTGTGTATGAGTTATTTATACCAATGAATTATTTACTTTTATTGTCAGACATCAAATAGTGAACGCTACCAAAAATACCAAAAGCAAATAAAAACCAAATAGTAGCAATTGCTGTGCGAAAGGTTGGGAGAGTACAAATATTTACCATATTCGATACAAATGAGAATGGTATTTTTTCATTAACATTCCATAACAATGTTTGCCAAAAATTCATTTAGACCCATAAGGAAAATAGTGAAACCCAAAAGCACAGAAGGCATGGTGGGGGAGTCTATAAAGCACATGGAAAAAAGGACTAAACCAATACATATCATTAACATAAAGGAATCTCCATAGGCTTTACCACAAATACCACAAACAATTTTATTGAATGCTAAAATAATCGAGATGGGTAAATAAAGGTCCAATTCAAATTGGGAAAAAGGTAAAAAGCCTCTGGTGGTATTAACAAAAAGGAATATTATATATAAATAGGATAAAGGGAAAATTTTACGAAATAAAATTAATTAAAAATAGGTTAATTCAAACCAATTTTAGGAAGAATTGAGCCTTTGATACCCAACACCACAGTGAATATAAATTCATAGTAATTTAAAGAAAATGCAGGGATATACCACTCATCAATTTGTAAATATACTGTTTTGGTAAATTCTTTGAGTGGGATTTATTGATCCATCCGTCCGTCCGTCCGTCCGTCCGTCCGCCTGTCTGTCGAAAGCACGCTAAAGGGGGGGAGCTAGCCGCTTGAAATTTTTCACAAATACTTCTTATTGGTGTAGGTCAGTTGGGATTGTAAATGGACCAAATCGGTCCATGATTTGATATAGCTGCCATATAAACCGATCTTGAGTCTTGACTTCTTGAGCCTCTAGAGGGCGCAATTCTCATCAGATTTAACTGAAATTTTGCACATAGTGTTTTCATATCACTTCTACCAACTGTGCTAAGGATGGTTTAAATCGGTTCATAATCTGGTATAGCTGCCGTATAAACGATCTTGGGTCTTGACATCTTGAGCTTTTAGTAGGCGGACTTCTTATCCGACTGAAATTTTGCACATGGTGGTTTGACATCACTTTCAATAACTGTGCGATGTATGGTCCAAATCGGTTCATAAACTGATATAGCTGCCATATAAACTGATCTGGGATCTTGAGTTCTTGAGCCTCTAGATAGCGCAGTTATCATCCGATTTGGCAAAGATTTGGTATAACGGCTTCTCCCATGGCCTTCAACATATGTGTGCAATATGGTTTGAATCGATCTATAGCTTGACACAGCTTCCATATAAACCGATCTCCCGATTTTGCTTCTTGCGCCCCGAATCGGACTATAACTTGATACAGCTCCTCCTCCGTCCATATTCATTATTCTTTATTTGCCTAAAAAGAGATACTGCGAAAAGAACTCGACAGATGCGATCCACGCTCTTATTTGTTCAACATACCTCAGCTATCCTGTGATTTCGCTGCAGGACAACCTTTTCAAGCTTTCGCCTAGGGGTCTTTTATCTATGGTCTGCCTTTTCTTCCATACTAATATCTACCCACCGATGCCTTGGTGTAACCAGCAGTGTTCTGTTCGGAGTCGGCTAAAAAAGGTGTTGCCTAATCATGGAGCTTTAAATTGAATCGGACTGCACACACTGATATGAGAGAAATTTCCACTGTACATGGAATGGAATGTTCTTAGGAAATTTTGCTAGGCCTCACACATCTGTTCCGGCTAGAGGAGAAGGCTAAGTCAATAAGAAAATGTCAAGATGGAGCAAAGTTGTATAAGTTTTTTTATGCCCTACACCACTACTGTGGGTATTATAACTTAGTGCATTTGGCCACCGTAGTGCAGAGGTTTGCATGTCCACCTATGACGCTGAACGCCTGGGTTCGAATCCTGGCGAGATCATCAGAAAAAATTCTCAGTGGTGGCTTTCCCCTCCTAATGCTGGCAACATTTGTGAGGTACTATGCCATGTAAAACTTCTCTCCAAAGAGGTGTCGCACTGCAGCAGGCCGTTTGGACTCGGCTATAAAAAGGAGGCCCTTATCATTGAGGTTAAACTTGAATCGGACTCCACTCATTGATATGTGAGAAGTTTGCCCCTGTTCCTTAGCGGCATGTTCATGGGCAAGATTTGCATTTTTGCATTTGCATTAGTTTGTTACACCCAGAAGGAAGAGAGATAAAACCAGAGATAAGTATACCGATCGACACAGAATCACTTTCTGATTCGTCTTAGCTATGTCCGTCTGTCTGTTTGTCCGTCCGTCCATGTTAATTTGTGTACAAACTACAGGTCGCAATTTTCACTCGATGGTCTTGAAATTTGTCATAGGCATGGTTTTCGGCCTAGGGACAAAGCCAATTGAAATTGAAAAAAGTGGATTGCACTTTTGCCTTTCCTTACTGGTTTTTAAAGTATGCTTGGTGATGGACATTCCATATTCGGAACTGTCTGGATTTCCTGCCTTTCCTATTTTCTTTGGCATATGTTGCTTAAAGCTTTTCATATATTTAATTAGAATGCTTTTGATGTACGCCTTCGGACCTCGTATGTCTTTCTCTTTTCATTTCCCCAAGGATATGGGTTCAAAAAGTGTGAGTCATAAAAAAATTTTGTGTGACAAATTTCCTGGCATATGACATGCGATCATCAATTATTCTTCACCCTTTTGCTCATAAAGGATGGTTCCCTATACTTCATAAGCCATAGGTTTGTTTTCCGCCTCCCACACTGAGTTAGTCAGTTAGTCAGTCATACGCATATCGGCTATGTACACATGGCCATAAATAATGGAAGCGAAACTTAAGTTTGGTATTTTATGGTGATATTAAGGCAACAACAATATAAAAAATAAATGAAAAGAAATTACAAAAACCCAAAGCAAGGATGAGACATTGCCACACATCCAGAATCAGAAAAATTCGTTTGCTTTATAATAAACCTTTACAATGAAGGAACACAAAATGAAACGCTTTCCGGCTTATCGTACAACTACCATAAGCGCACACAGCACTTTTTATGGTGTGTGAAGGGTGATGTAAGTGAATACAAACACCCATACTCATATCCTGTAGTTGTGTGTATGGCAGAGCTCTTCACTTGCTTTCTATGGTCTTTGGCCACCATGTGCTATATGGGTGCCATATGGGTGCTATATGGTGCCTCCTATTCTGGGGAGGTGGTGTTTTTTTTTACCAATAATTTGTTGTTATTGCCATTATTGTTGTTAGCACTCTGTTATTGACGATATGTAAGTCTTTTCAAACGGAGATCGAAAAAATGCACATCCATATTAAAGGGATACATTTCAGCTTATGCCTTGAAAAACGGCATCCAGACGCAGACTTTAACACGATAGCAGGCTACATCCTTCTCAATGAACCAATGGCATTTGTTGACTAAGCCTCATAGCAGATAACAGAATATAGAAAAAAAAAAAAAAAATATTTTAGTTGCTTTTTCCGGCATCACATCAAATGCTCTGGCATTTCACCAACAATTTCTTTCTTTAAGTTAAGTTTGCCTTAAAAAAAGAAAAAAACTCGGAAAATAATCAAACGGCACATATGGCTTACATGGCTCTGGCTGCTTGTTTGTGCGTCATTGACAAAGTGTCCTTGTTAGGGAAAATCATTTTCCCATATTTTGCTACTTGTGTGAAAATCCATTGAATTGGAACAGCTTAAAGAAATGATTATTTACGATGGTTGCCTTCAATGCCGCGCAACGGGGATATAGTCGCTGGAAGGCCATCAATACATTTGTCAGAGGGCCCATTCGCATATGGCCACAAGCACGTCTGTTTCATATTCGTGGTCTTGATAACCACATTGCAAAATGATTTATGAACTAATGTAGAAAAATGATAGTAGATTTTATGTGCTTTTTGTGCAAAAGCAGTTGGCAGTTGCAAACGAATCGATAAAGAGCTGAAGATGAGAGTGCGAAGAAGGTTAGGTTAGGTTAGGTGCTAGTGGAAGTCTGCAATGAGACTCACTAAGACATTCTATACCCTTGTAATGCCACAGGAAAAGGAGAAGATGCCAGCTAGTTCTTACCCTTAATCCAGTCAGATCGCTTTTAAGAATGTTCACATCCGATATATAGGAAAAGTACTCAAAGATAGAAGAATCTCAAGATTCTCATGCCTGTCATAGCTGGACAAGAACAAAAGAAAAGTCCTACAGTTTCGTTTTCATCGAAGTCCTCAAAGCTTCTACAGAAATCTCTACTTGCAACCTTCAGTCAGTTCGCATATTCTTCAATCATTCAATTACCTAAATGACGTATACGAGGAATGAGACTTCTGTCCCAGTCAATAAAGGTAAAGGGGTAGACCTCTTAAAGTTAAGATTGGTCCACACAATTTTGGAGTGTTTACACCACCAAATTTGTGAGCAACTGTCATGAGAAGCCTTCGGGGGATATCTCAAAAAATAAATTCCACAAATTGCAGTTCCCTGGCTTGTGTAAGGCTCGCCTGCTCTGCAATTCCCTTGGATGTCTCTGTATTCCAGAACTCATAACAGGTAAATTTGAACTGTTCACCCATCTCGTTGATAAATTAGCAACATTAAGCGGCGGCTTTTGAGTTCAGCAATAATGAAACAATTTAACAATTTTCCATACTTAATATTTTAGTCATTAACCACAACTTTTATTGCAAAGATCGTCGCTTGATACACATTCAAGTGATGTGGCAATCTTTTCGATATGTCCAGTTATATTCGTTGCCCAAAAAGTAATTGCGGATTTTTTAAAAGAAAGTAAATGCATTTTTAAAAAACCTTAGAATAAACTTTTATCAAATATACTTTTTTTACACTTTCTTTCAAAAGCAAGCTAAAAGTAACAGCTGATAACTGACAGAAGAAATAATGCAATTACAGAGTCACAAGCTGTGAAAAAATTTGTCAACGCCGACTATATGAAAAATCCGCAATTTCTTTTTGGGCAACCCAATAGTTCTTCGAAGTATATCACAAAGCTCACATGATCATGCAGTTTGGAACCGCCATAATAGTGGTTTACTTATCCCATATTACTATGGACATTGTGCGTCCAATAGGCTTTTTCAGTCTAAGTGGTACATATTTTACATATTTTTCCGTCAACATTCCATTATGGGGCAGGGGATACTTCTCTCATATTAAAGAGTGCAGTCCTATACAAGTTTTAGCTCAATGATATGGGGCATCCTTTTTTCAAACGAGTCAGAACGGCGAACTTCACCGGGTTTTGAAACCAGGCCTTTGGCGTCAAAGGCGCCACGGTGGCCTCCAGGTTTAATGGTACATAACAAGTGAAAAGGTGTTCGGCCGGGCCGAACTTTGGATACCCAATCGGTGAAATCGGACAATGAATGCCCCTTTTATGGCCCCAAAACCTCAAATCGAGAAATCAATCTATATGGCAGCTATATACAAATCTGGATCGATCTGAGCAAAGTTGAAAAAAGAATGTCGAAGGACTTAACCCAGCTCGCTGTTCCAAATTTCAGCGACATTGGACAATAAATCCGTCTTTTATGCCCCCAACATCTTAAATCGAGTGATCGGTCTATATGGAGGTATATCCAAGTCTGAACCGATCTGTGCCATATTGCAGTAGTATGTCGGGGGCTTAAATTTACTCACTGTCTCAAATTTGGGAAAATCGGACAATAAATGCGCTTTTTATGGGCCCAAAACCTAAAACCGAGAGATCGGTCTATATGGCAGCTTTATCGAAAACTTGACCGATCTGTGCCATATTGCAGAAGTATGTCGAGTGGCTTTACATAACTCACTGTCCCAAATTTCGGTGACATCGGATAATAAATGCGCCTTTTATGGACCCAAGAACTTAAATCAGAGGATCGGTCTATATGGTAGCTATATCCAAATCTGAACCGATCTGAGCCAACTTGGCGAAGGATGTCGAAGGGCCTAAGATAACTTACTGTCCCAAATTTCAGCAAAATCGGATAATAAATGTAGCTTTTATGGGCCCAAAACATTAAATCGAGGGATCGGTCTACATGGCAGCTATAACCAAATCTGAACCGATCTGGGCCAAATTGAAGAAGGATGTCGAAGGGCCTAACACAACTCACTGTCCCAAATTTCAGCAAAATTGGACAATATATGTGGCTTTTATGGGCCTAAGACCCTAAATCGAAGGATCGGTCTATATGGCAGCTATATTCAAATCTCGACCGATCTAGGCCAAATTGGCGAAGGACGTCGAAGGTCCGGGCAGAACTCACTGTCCCAAATTTCATCAAAAACGGACAATAAATGCGCCTTTTATGGGCCCAAATCCTAAAACCGAGAGATCGGTCTATATGGCAGCTATGCCGAAAACTGGACCGATCTGTGCCATATTGGAGAGGTATGTCAAGGGGCTTTACCTTACTCACTGTCTCAAATGTTGGCGACTTCGGACAATAAATGCGCCTTTTATGGGCCCAAAACATTAAATCGAGGGATCGGTCTATATGGCAGCTATAACCAAATCTGAACCGATGAGGGCCAAATTGACGAAGGATTTTGGAGGGCCTAACAGATCTCACTGTCCCAGAATTTAACAAAATCGGATAATAAAATTGGTATTTATGGGCCTAAGACCCTAAATAGGAGGAACCGTCTATATGGCAGATATATCCAACTCTGGACCGATCTGGGCCAAATTGACGAAAGATGTCGAAGGGTCTAACAGAACTTACTGTCCCAAATTTCAGCAATATCGGATAATATATGTGGCTTTTAAGGGCCTAAGACTCCAAATAGGAGGAACCGTCTATACGGCAGTTATATCCAAATCTGGACCGATCTGGGCCAAATTGACGAAATATTTTGAAGGGTCTAACAGAACTCACTGTCCAAATTTCAGCAAAATCGGATAATAAATGTGGCTTTTATGGGCCTAAGACCCTAAATCGGTGGATCGGTCTATATGGGGGCTATATCAAGATATAGTCCGATATAGCCCATCTTCGAACTTAACCTGCTTATGGGCAAAAAAATGAATCTGTGCAAGATTTCAGTTCAATATCTCTATTTTTAAAGACTGTAGCGTGATTTCAACAGACAGACGGACGGACATGTCTAGATGGTCTTAGATTTTTACGCTGATCGAGAATATTTATACATTATAGGGTCGGAAATGGATATTTCAATGTGTTGCAAACGGAAGGACAAAATGAATATACTCCCATCCCTTGGTGGTGGGTATAAAAACAAATTCCCTGAGACTTGTTCCCTATGATTAAATGGAAGTATCCTTAAGCCAACCCAGCACCACAGTTAAAGGAACGCTTAAAAGAAAATTAATAAGGACGAAATAGAAACTTTAAACATGGCACAACCCCTCTCCCCAACTACTCATTACTGATTAGCTCCCACTGGGGCTCCTTAAAAAACCTGGCCATAATTACTTTTAGTTGAATTGGTTATGACAGAACATTTGAATCAGTAGCCGAACTGGGACTCTTTTTAGAAAACATAGCCACTGTTACTTTTAGTTGAATTGGTTATGTCAAAATATTTGAATCAGTAGCCGAACTCAGAATAGGTTTCCAGGCGCATCGATTACTTGGCCGTACCAATAATGCTACACATCTGAGCTAAGTGCCGTTTATTTACCCCTCGTCAAAGTCTCTTCTTTCTTCTACTAAAATCCCACCTCCCGCGGACTTAGGCCAAAGCTAAAGTTTGGGCGGTTCCACTTGAACATCAGGTCAATAAAAATTCGTTTTCCGTTTCTTAAAAAGACCCTCTCAAAGAAGCTGTATTAAACCGACTAAAGTCCCCATTTGTCAGCTTAGAAGCCATGTGCCAATCCTCTCGCACTAATAGAATTTCCCTTTTATCTCTGTACATAATAGGAATTTAAGTCACGAGTTGGACGTTGGGGCACTCCAACCGGCACTGCAACTGTATATATAGTGCTAGACACAGGGAAGCATGTCAGCATAGCAACTCTCTGACTAGAGAGGATCAAATTTTCTGATGCCACACTGGTGGCATCGAATATTCGATGCCAAATTTCTTAAAGAAATGATTTATTTTACAAAATTTCCCTACGGAATAAACCGCCTAGAACACAAATTTTTTTTTGTTTTGTCTTTCGATTCGTTCGCCAATTTGGTTTCAGTTTTCAGTGTTTGCCCCTGTTCCTTAGTGTAATGTTCATGGGCAGAATTTGCAATTTGCATTTTTTGTTTTTTATAAAGTCAATTGCTGATAGAAATTCCCTTAGAAATTGAAAGTTTTGAATTTTTAAGAATATTGCCTTATACATTTAATTTGTTAGACATCTCTATCACATTATTAAACATAGAAAAATGTAAATAAATACATTATACACCAGAGACGTAGCCAGGATTTGTGTGTGCGTGGTGGGGTCATGTTAGAACTACTAAACAATAATTAGAACGAATATGCGTTCACATTCGAATGAAAGGAGTTTTGGTGGGGCTAGGACCCATTAGACCCCCCCTGGCTACGTCCCTATTATACACCATAGATATTTGATAATGCCTTCCATACCATCCATCCAGCTATTGTCCTCAACACATTGCAATTCTTATTTTGCAATTTTCGAAGCTAATCTTAACGTTTCGTTGTTGAGCATTCTCTTATTTGCTTTTTGAGCACAGTACATTACACAAATGGCATTGTACATCATCTGTAACAATTGTAACTGAAGCTTGGATGACTGTAAATCATGCAACGTATGTCCTTAGTCCTTGTCCAAGACACTGAAGTGTGAAAGGGATGTGATTTTCTGATATGGCTATGCTGTGCTTAATATACGAAGGTAAAACTTGGCATTTTGTGACAGTGTTGTGAAAATGTTTATTGCTGCAAACTTGAACAACAGCTGGAACAGAGACTGTAAAATGATTTATACATTAATATATGGCTATAGAGATGTTTTCAAAACATAAGAACAACTGGAAAATTTTAGATGTTGTGTTTCGTACTTTTAAACATTTGCTGTAATCATTTGTTTGATAAGGGGAGGAGGAACTCTAACACCGGTATTCACAAAACTTAATGTAGATTTGAAATAGGTTTTAGAGAGATTTTCTTTATAGAATACTGCCGCAAAACTTAAGGCAATATAACGATCTCGACAGTCAAATTGGTAATTTATTGAAAAACAAGTATAAAGGCATTAAGTTCGGCCGTGCCGAACTTTGGATACCCACCACCTCGAGTGTATATGTAATCCCCCTTTCACCACAATCTGATGAAAATTGGATAACTTATGCACCCAAATTCGGCACGGACATTGAGTGGTCTAATATATACTTATATATATTAGACTTATATATATTAGATACTATTCAATTTTGTAGAACAAAAGATTGGTCTTTTTGACAGATATAACCAATTACAAACCTATCTGAACCATATTAAGGTTGGATATCGTAAGGGTCAGAAAAACTCACCGTCTCAAATTTCAGCGAAATCGGGTAATAAATACAGCTTTTATGGGCTTCAGTCTCCTTTTCGGCAGATCGGTATATATGGCAGCAATATCTAAATATAGTCCGATCACAACCATATTTAAGTCGGATGTTGGGACGTGTTAACCTACTCACTGTTGCAAATTTCAGCGCGATCGGTTTAAAAATAAAGCTTTTATGGGCTTCAGACCCTTTATCTGGAGATCGGTCTATATGGCAGCTATATCTAAATATAGTCCGATCTGTACCATATTTGGGTCGGATATTGAGAGGTTTAAAATTGCACACACCTCCGAATTTCAGCGAAATCGGATAAAAAATAAAACTTTTATGGCCTTCAGACCCCTTATCGGGAGATCGGTCTATATGGCAGCTATATCTAAATATAGTCCGATCTGAACCATACTTAGATCAGATGACGAAAGGCTTAAAATAACTCACTGTTGTAAATTTCAGCGAAGTCGGGCAATAAAAAAAGCTTTTATGGTCAGACCATAAAAGCTTTATTTATTAAAGCTTTTATGGTCTGACCCTATATCGGGAGATCGGTCTATATGGCAGCTATATCTAAATATGGACCGATCTAATCCATATTTAGGTCAGATTTCGAGAGACTTAAAATAACTCACGGTTGTAAATTTCTGCGAAATTGGGTAATAAACAAAGCTTTTATGGTGTTTAGACCCTTTATCGGGAGATCGGTCTATACGGAAGCTATATCTAAATATAGTCTGATCTTACCCATATTTAGATCAGTTGTCGGGAAGCCTACTCACTGATTAAAATTTCAGCAAAATCGGAGGAAAAAAAGTTTTTATGGGCATTAGACCCTTTATCGGAAGATCGGTCAATACGGCAGCTATTTCCAAATAGGGTCCGATTTGGCCGATTAAAAAAGTTAACCAGCGTGCATCAAAAAGATGTATCTGTGAAAATTTCAGCTCAATATTTGGCCCATTCAAAAACCTAACCAGCGTGCATCAAAAAGGCATATCTGTGCAAAATTTCAGCTTAATATCTCAATTTTTGAAGGCTATAGAGTGATTACAACAGACGGACGGACGGACGGACAGACACAGGGACATCATAAAGTTTTAGGACGATCCGAAATTCATTTATTTTGTAGGGTCGGTGTGTTGCACACAGAATGACTAAATGAATATACGCTCTATACTATAGTGGTGGGTATAACAAGTAAAAGCGTGCTAAGTTCGGCCGGATCGAATCTTATATACCCTTCACTATGGATCGCATTTTTTAAGTTCTTTGACCAGTATCTCTTTATAGGCAAACAAAGGAGAATAGATAGGAATTGCTTGGTTTAGATGTTGGGCACCACTGTAGAAGTCATTGTGGAAAATTTCAGCCCCCATAGGGGATCAAAAGGAGGAGGCCACCGTAGCGCAGAGGTTAGCATGTCCGCCTATGAAGCTGAACGACTGGGTTTGAGTCCTGGCGAGACCATCAGAAAAGAAATTTTCAGCGGTGATTTTCCCCCCCTAATGCTGGCAACATTTGTGAGGTACTATGCCATGTAAAACTTCTCTCCAAAGTGGTGTCGCACTGCAGCACGCCGTTCGGACTCGGCTATAAAAAGGAGGCCCCTTATCATTGAGCTTAAACTTGAATCGGACTGCACTCATTGAAGTGTGAGAAGTTTACCCCTGTTCCTTAGTGGAATATTCATGGGCAAAATTTGCAATTTTGTAATTTGCTTCTAGTTCGCATATGTCTGCCTCTGATCCTCCGTTCATTGTTATGTTGCAGCCAAGATAGGAGAAGCTGTTAACGTCTGATATGGATTTTTATAGGGAGCGGTATGAGATTTGATTTCTATAGAAATGAGATTTTGACCAAGTTATCGGATGTAACTCTCCTCTATCCTTCCGTTACCCGTTTTATTGCAAATATTTTCCCTTGGTCCTACATTTTTATCTTTTCTTTTCTACCTTCTTCCTTTCATCTGCTCCTCTATTCGTGTCTTCTTCCACCTGTATTTTCATTGAACATTGCGATTTATTACCCATAGACCTCATGCTAGCATACATTACAGTTCATTCTATTTTCCCCTTCCTAATTCATACTTGTTTTACCCATTACTCCTTTCTTTTTAAGGTGTTCAATTTATTGACTTAGACAATTTATGCTGGCATATATATATTTTTTCAATTTCCATTTTTGCCATTGCATGAAATGCAATCGCATTTGGCTAAGTTAAAACGCTTTTGTTAAACTTTACGACTTCCGCACGCGAAAATGTTAATAGCTTTAAATTTGCAAAAATTGTATGCAAAATTGTTGCCATCCACGGAAGGCGATGAGTATAAAAGTAACAATAAATTTTACACTTTTCCTCTTTGCAGGTCAAAGGCTGGCTGGGAAATGTAACCACAAAAGTCCTTATGACCAAGTTTTTGAATTAAGCAGCATGAGGGAGGCGAACATAAAAAATGCAAACTAAAAAACAAACTTAGAGCTAAACAACAAGAAAATATTGCTTATCTACAAACTCTCAAACCCACACCGAAGTGAGAACAGTGACGGCCCTGGGCCATAAACTAGATTAACCGCTATGTGGAAGAAATACGAGAAAAAAACATTTTCTGTGCTTCATCAAAGCTTAAGTTGGATAAATTGCTACATTTTCTTGCAAAACTGCATCTGAACTTTGTACTTTTTCTTATTTTCTATTCGATGTCTTATTTTGTAGAGTGGCCCCTTTAAACTTTGGACAGCACTGTAATCTAGAAACGTCAGCGAAATACATAACGCTAAAGGCGTGTTTGAACAAAAGCTAATTCAGAATTGCAGTATTGCAGTACCTAATCTCTCCCTCTCTCATTCCCAATGGTTTATATACAGCCAGTGAGTTCCTTTTTGTTGGTGGTTAACTTTTTCTGCAGACATGGCATACTCCTTGGTTGTGTATTTCGTAATTCTCGTCTGATTGCAGGAGTTCACTGACCATTACCACCTCGGTGGTTATCTAAACGATTAACTGCAGGAAGGCAAAAACAAGCTGTAGTTTGAAGCAAACAAAAAATATGTTTTGTAAAAATTTACAGAACTCTAAATGGGTGTTTACTTGTGCGCTTCTGTTTCCGTTTGGCTTGGTTCCTACACTACTTCAGAGTTTCTTTTTTTTATCCACAATGCGACTCTATCCTAAAAGTATGCAAAGTTCTGCGGCTGTAATGAGGTATGCGTGAGTAATTTAGAAAAGGGATATTAAAAAAAAAACAAGTAAGAAGACGTTAAGTTCGGCCGGGCCGAACTTTGGATACCCACCACCTCGGGTATATATGAAAACCACATTTCATCAAAATCCAGTGAAAAATGCATACCTTATGCCCCATAGCAGCTCTATAGATATCATCCGATTTAGACCAAATGCTTATAAGTACAAGTCATTGTTCAACCGAGAGATCGGTCTATATGGCAGCTATATCCAAATCTGGACCGATCTGAGCCAAATTGAAGACAAATATCGAAGGGCCCAACACAAGTCATTGTCCCAAATTTCGGCGACATCGGACAATAAATGCGCTTTTTATGAGCCCAAAACCTTAAATCGAGAAATCGGTCTATATGGCAGCTATATCCAAATCTGAACCGATCAGGGCCAAATAGAAGAAAGATGTCGAAGGGCCTAAGGCAAATCACTGTCCCAAATTTCAGCAAAATCGGATAATAAATTTGGTTTTAATGGGCCTAAAACCATAAATCAGAGGATCGGTCTATATGGCAGCTATATCCAAATTTAGACCGATCTGGGCCAAATTGACGAAGGATGTCGAAGGGCCTAACATAACTCACTGTGCTAAATTTCATCCAAATCGGATATAAAATGTGGCTTTTATGGGCCTAAGACCCTAAATCTGAGGATCGGTCTATATGACAGCTATATCCAAATTTGGACCGATCTGAGCCAAATTGACGAATGATGTTGAAGGACCCAACACAACTCACTGCCCCAAATTTCAGCAAAATCGGATAATAAATGTGGCTTTTATGGGCCTAAGACCATAAATCGGAGGATCGGTCTATATGGCAGCTATATCCAAATCCGGACCGATCTGGACCATATTGACGAAGCATGTCGAAGGGCTCAGTGCAACTCACTGTCCCAAATTTCAGCAAAATCGGGTAATAAATGTGGCTTTTATGGGCCTAAGACCATAAATCGGAGGATCGGTCTATATGGCAGCTATATCCAAATTTGGACCGATCTGAGCCAAATTGACGAAGGATGTTGAAGGACCCAACACAACTCACTGCCCCAAATTTCAGCAAAATCGGATAATAAATGTGGCTTTTATGGGCCTAAGACCCTAAATCTGAGGATCGGTCTATATGGCAGCTATATCCAAATTTGGACCGATCTGAGCCAAATTGACGAAGGATGTTGAAGGACCCAACACAACTCACTGCCCCAAATTTCAGCAAAATCGGATAATAAATGTGGCTTTTAAGGGCCTAAGACCCTTAATCGGCGGATCGGTCTATATGGGGGCTATATCAAGATATAGTCCGATATAGCCCATCTTCGAACTTAACCTGCTTATGGACAAAAAAAGAATCTGTGCAAAATTTCAGCTCAATATCTCAATTTTTCAAGACTGTAGCGTGATTTCAACAGACAGACGGACAGACGGACAGACGGACGGACATGTCTAGATCGTCTTAGATTTTCACGCTGATCAAGAATATATATACTTTATAGGGTCGGAAATGGATATTTCGATGTGTTGCAAACGGAATGACAAAATGAATATACCCCCATCCTTCGGTGGTGGGTATAACAAGGATAAAATAGAATATGAGGTTAACATAGTTGCATGTTCTGCAGGACAGACAGACGGACATGGATAAGTCAAGAAGTGATTAAGAGTCAGTGAGCGGTAAGCATAGAGGAACACCCGATAGGGCAACAAATTAGAAAAGATCGCTTAATAAAGGATAAATGAAAAACTGTCCAGAAGAAAGAGAATGGGCGAAATATATATTTGAGAGCTATATCTATATCTTCGCCAGTAACGTCGAGAGCCACGAAGAAAATCCTTCCTGCCAAATTTCAAGCAAATCAGTTAACAATTGACCAAATATTTGCAATATAAGTCCAAATCGGACGAACATATATATGGGAGCTATATCCTAATCTGAACCGATTTTTTCCAATTTCTCTTGGCTGCAAAAATGGCGGTGGCGAGTTTTAAGATGATTGGATGAAAATTGCGACCTATACTTTGTACACAAATTTGCATGGACAGATAAACAGACGAACAGATACACGGACAGACAGACAGACAGATGCAGAGACAGAAGGACAGACAGACGCAGAGACAAAAGGACAGACAGATGTGCAGACAGATGGACAGACAGAAGGACAGACAGACGGGCAGACAGGTGGACATACAGACGCATAGACAGAAGGACAGACAGACGCAGAGACAGAAGGACAGACAGACGGGCAGACAGATGGACAGATAGACGGACAGACAGACGTACAGACAGACGGACAAACAGACGGACAGACAGACGGACAGGCAGACAGACAGACGGAGAGACAGACGGACAGACAGACGGACGGACAGGTGCTAAATTTTAAGATGATTGGATGAAAATTGCGACCTGTACTTTATACACAAATTTGCATGGACAGATAAACAGACGATCAGACACACGGACAGACAGACAGACGCAGAGACAGAAGGACAAACAGACGCAGAGACAGAAGGACAGACAGATGGGCAGACAGATGGACAGACAGACGGACAGACAGACGGGCAGACAGATGGACAGACAGACGCATAGACAGAAGGACAGACAGACTCAGAGACAGAAGGACAGACAGATGGACAGACAGACAGACAGATGGACAAACAGACGGACGGACAGACATACGGACAGACAGACGGACGGACAGACAGACATACGGACAGACAGACGGACAGACAGACGGGCAGACAGATGGACATACAGACGCATAGACAGAAGGACAGACAGACGCAGAGACAGAAGGACAGACAGACGGGCAGACAGATGGACAGATAGACGGACAGACAGACGTACAGACAGACGGACAAACAGACGGACAGACAGACGGACAGGCAGACAGACAGACGGAGAGACAGACGGACAGACAGACGGACGGACAGGTGCCAAATTTTAAGATGATTGGATGAAAATTGCGACCTGTACTTTATACACAAATTTGCATGGACAGATAAACAGACGATCAGACACACGGACAGACAGACAGACGCAGAGACAGAAGGACAAACAGACGCAGAGACAGAAGGACAGACAGATGGGCAGACAGATGGACAGACAGACGGACAGACAGACAGGCAGACAGATGGACAGACAGACGCATAGACAGAAGGACAGACAGACTCAGAGACAGAAGGACAGACAGATGGACAGACAGACAGACAGACAGACAGACGGACAGACAGACAGACAGACAGACGGACAGACAGACGGACAGACAGACAGACAGACAGACAGACAGACGGACAGACAGACCTACGATTTTGTTGAAATTTGAAACAGTGAGCAGTTTAAAGCTTCCCGAAAACTGACCCAAATATTGTTCAGATCGGACTATATTTAGATATAGCTACCATATAGACCGATCTTCCGATAGATGGTCTGAAGACCATAAAAGCTTTATCTATTACCCGATTTCCCTGAAATTTGCAACAGTGAGTTATTTAAGCCTCCCGACATCTAACCTAAATATGGATTAGATCGGTTCATATTTAGATATAGCTGTCATATAGACCGACCTCCCGATAATGGGTCTGAAGCCCGTTAAGCTTTATATATTACCCGATTTCGCTGAAATTTAAAACAGTGGGTTATTTTGTGCCTCCCGACACCTGACATAAATATGGTTCAGATCAAACCATGTTTAGATATAAAGGGTGATTTTTTTGAGGTTAGGATTTTCATGCATTAGTATTTAACAGATCACGTGGGATTTCAGACATGGTGTCAAAGAGAAAGATGCTCAGTATGCTTTGACATTTCATCATAAATAGACTTACTAACGAGCAACGCTTGCAAATCATTGAATTTTATTACCAAAATCAGTGTTCGGTTCGAAATGTGTTCAAATTTTGACAAATTTTGTTCAGCGATGAGGCTCATTTCTGGTTGAATGGCTACGTAAATAAGCAAAATTGCCGCATTTGGAGTGAAGAGCAACCAGAAGCCGTTCAAGAACTGCCCATGCATCCCGAAAAATGCACTGTTTGGTGTGGTTTGTACGCTGGTGGAATCATTGGACCGTATTTTTTCAAAGATGCTGTTGGACGCAACGTTACGGTGAATGAACACATTTCGAACCGAACACTGATTTTGGTAATAAAATTCAATGATTTGCAAGCGTTGCTCGTTAGTAAGTCTATTCATGATGAAATGTCAAAGCATACTGAGCATCTTTCTCTTTGACACCATGTCTGAAATCCCACGTGATCTGTCAAATACTAATGCATGAAAATCCTAACCTCAAAAAAATCACCCTTTAATATGGGGGTATATCTGATCATATTTTTATATAACTGCCTTTCCCCCGATTTTGGGTACTTTACTAATTTTCATCCGATTGGAATTAAATTTGGAACAGTGAGCTATTGTGGCCCCTCTACCTATTTTAGTAACCCTCTAAGTTTGTGCACATGAATTCATGTAAAACATTTTAAAATTTGCACGAGATAAGCTGGTGCCTTTTCTTGTATGAAAACTATGTTGCATTTTGATATGTATTTCCACATAAATGCACTCACTCGCACTCATGCTCACTGCTCATACTCATCATATGAGTATTTAGCAGGTTGTACTTAAGCCCACAAGCATATTTACCAACTTGATATTACACCCTTAGAGTGTATTAACACACATATATGGACATAAATAACCCTGCAAGCGTCTAATTGTTTTCATGCATACCAAAAGACGTATGTATGTGCAAAAAACTATGGTTTTATGTGGAAATGCGGTATGAGTGTACTCGTATGTTGTATTTGTTGTTACACAACAAACAACCAAACTGTATATTAACTAGCTAAAGGACACAATTCAACACCATCATCATGTGTAAATATGTACATACATACATGCAATGACTTTTCAACAACCCAATTAACAGGAAATATGCCATGTACACACACACACACACCAACAAGAATAAAACTCACATATATTTACAAACGCATATGTTTGTATAAAATGACGCATATGTAATATTGTGAGAATTCTATATGCTCTGTGTGCAGTGGCCTACTAAAATCCCCTAGAGCATGCAATACTGGACGCAAATGCAGTAAACAGGCATCTTTATAGGTTGAAGTGAAAAAGGTGTTCTATATTGAAAAGGAATTAACAAACATTTGGTTGCAGAAAACCATCAGGGCTCTGCATGCAGAGATCCCAGTCTATACAGTTTTCCAATTTTTAAAGATAATTTTTTAAACTATTACAAACATTTTAATTGCTTAAAAGTTTTTTTCGAAATGTTTTCATTCTTGTACTTGATTAACTGATTATCTGTAAAACCACTCTCTCTGTCAGCATAACATCCCTATTTAAACTTACAAAGTTAAACACATCAAGCTGGACCTCTACGACATGGATAAACCTTTTTGTGTATAATTTCCTAAATTACCTAAGATGACATTTAACACCCATCATCCTTTCCTCATGGGAGGAAGGAAATCAAAGCTGAAAATAAATTGTTTAGGGTTCTCAGTTTAAAAAGCAATTTTTCGAAACAAAAATCTTTCACGTACCATATTAGTAACAAATGGTGTTGAAGGCAAAGCTGGAAAAGGAAATGATTCATTAGCAAGGAGGCAGGTGAAATCTTGTCCAAGTTGTATTACATGATGTATGGTGGGCATCTTGAATCAACTTAGGGTAGTGTTTTACATGTTCTTTGAATTTGAAATATTTTTAAATTTGCCTATTGTATCGTTAAACAGTGGGAGTATAAAATTAAGTATAAGTCAACTTTGTTATATGTTTAACAAAAATGTACAGCAAAACTAATTTTTTCTCACCTTCACTTTCACACTTTCATTTTCACCAAATAAAGTATTTTTTTTAGCAACAGCATAGGAGTATTTTTAGCTGTTGTTTACGGTTTCGTTGACTTCTCTAATGGTAGAAGAAGAGAAAACATTTAAAAGCGTGCTAAGTTCGGCCGAGTCGAATCATGGACACTCACCACCATGGGTTCTGCTAAAAATTTTTACAAAACTAGCTGGACCGGTCCCGCTCCGCTGCGCCTTCTTTTCCTTTATATGGAACAAAATTTTCCTTGGAATATTTATTTTCGACAAAGAAAGAGCTTTTGGTGAAATACCATGCTACGAAAATAGTATGTCGCTTGACAAACAGTTTAACAATATAAGTGCCTTTATCTGAATCCCATATGATCTTTATTAGTCTACGAATTTAGGGTTGAATGTAGGGTGTACTCCATTCTGAAAATAATTTATTTCAGCCCGATATTCTCATGATGTCTGATTTAGGGATATTTTTGGGGTGAGGTGGTCCCCCAGACACTTGGCTTTGAAAAACTATCAGCATCATGCTTTTCTCTCAAATACTATTTTTTAAACACCATATTGCAAATGGTTTTGAGGGGAGTTTACAGGATGAGTCGTCCCCCCAAAACATGGCCCGAAGTTATCAAATTCGTTTTTTCATTTGAGCCACATATTTGCATGGTCGAACAATGTTTACTCTATGGGGGGTGTTTTGGGGAAGGGGTGATGCCCTAAATACATGGTCCTACATTTGGATATCAAATTCGTATTCTACTCCCAAATAACTTTATTTAAGCCCCATATTGCGGTGGTCAGTAAAAAATTGCTGTTTGTGGAGTATTTTGGGAAAGGATAGACCCCCAAAAAATTGGTCCTGAAAGTGGGTATCAATTATTGCGCTACACCCTAATTCCTTTCATTTAAGCCATGGTCGGTAAATATGCCCTATTTTTTATTTCACTCTACGGGTAACCTCTTTCACCTTGGTATATTGGTGAGAACTGTAAGTCTGTGATCCCACAATACAGTCCACAACCAGTTGATGGAATAGCTTGAATAACATCCAAACCATCCACATACTCTTATCTTATTGGAGCCGCCACCTTACGTACTGGACGTCTCCCCCATTTTTATTCAAATATATTTGAACCCCATATTGCCATTGGCTTCCAAATTCTATATCAAATTCGTTTGCTAATCTCAAATACCATTCACTTAAACCCCTTATTCAATATCGAGCTCCACTGTCTTGGAGACCCAAATTATTGATATCGGATTCGTGCTTTATTTCCAAAGACCTTTCATTTAAGTCCCATATTGCTATGGTTGTAAATTTGTCATCTTTGGGCGGTGTTCTCGAGGATGGGTGGCCTCTCAAACACGTGGTCCCACATCTGGATATCAGATTCGTATTCTACACTCAAATACCTTTTATTTAAGCCCCATATTGCCATTTTCGGTAAATATGAACCGTTTGGAGGGTGTTTTGGGGTTGGGGCGGCCACCGACACTTTGCACTGCAATTAGATATCAAATTCGTTTTTTATACCCAACGGAAATGTAGTTCAGTTTATAGGATGCTTTAGGGCGTACTGTACCCCAAACCACTTGGCCCCAAAATTGCATATCAAATTCGTTTTCTACTCTCAAATATCTTTTATTTGCATTTTTATACCCTCCACCATAAGATGGGGGGTATACTAATTTCGTCATTCTGTTTGTAACTACTCGAAATATCCGTCTGAGACCCCATAAAGTATATATATTCTTGATCGTCGTGACATTTTATGTCGATCTAGCCATGTCCGTCCGTCTGTCTGTCGAAAGCACGCTAACTTCCGAAGGAGTAAAGCTAGCCGCTTGAAATTTTGCACAAATACTTCTTATTAGTGGAGGTCGGTTGGTATTGTAAATGGGCCATATCGGTCCATGTTTTGATATAGCTGCCATATAAACCGATCTTGGGTCTTGACTTCTTGAGCCTCTAGAGTGCGCAATTCTTATCCGATTGAAATGGAATTTCGCACGACGTGTTCTGTTATAATAGCCAACAATTTTGCTAAGTATGGTTCAAATCGGTCCATAACCTGATATAGCTGCCATATAAACCGATCTTGGGTCTTGACTTCTTGAGCCTCTAGCGTGCGCAATTCTTATCCGATCAGAATGAAATTTTGCACGACGTGTTTTGTTATGATATCCAACAACTGTGCCAAGTATGGTTCAAATCGGTTTATAACCTGATATAGCTGCCATATAAACCGATCTTGGGTCTTGACTTCTTGAGCCTCTTGCGTGCACAATTCTTATCCGATCAGAATGAAATTTTTAACGACATGTTTTGTTATGATATCCAACAACTGTGCCAAGTATGGTTCAAATCGGTCCATAACCTGATATAGCTGCCATATAAACCGATCTTGGGTCTTGACTTCTTGAGCCTCTAGAGGGCACAATTCTTATCCGATTTGAATGAATTTTTGCACGAAGTATTTCTATGATATCCAAGAACTGTGCCAAGTATGGTTGAAATCGGTCCTTAACCTGATATAGCTGTCATATAAGCAGATCTAGGGATTTGACTTCTTGAGCTTCTAGAGGACGCAATTCCTATCCGATTTGGCTGAAATTTTGTATGACGTATTTTATTTTTGTTTTCAACAACTGTGTCAAATAACTGTGCCAAATATGGTTTAAATCGGTTCATAACCTGATATAGCTGCCATATAAACCGATCTGGGATCTTGACTTCTTGACCCCTAGAGGTCGCAATTATTATCCGATATGCCTGAAATTTTGTACGATGGATCCTCTCATGACCATCAACAAACGTGTTTATTATGGTCTGAATCGGTATATAGTCCGATACAAATCGTTCTCTCTATTTTACTTCGTGAGCCCCAATGGGCGCAATTCTTATACGAATTGGCTGAAATTTTACACAGGTCTCCAACACTTGTACTCAAATTTTAATACCATATTCGTTTTCTGGTCTCCAATACCTTTCATTTTATACCCTTACTGTGCCCATCGGACCACTTTCGGCAATGGGTGGCATTTTTGGGGTAAGGGAAAGGTCCACCTCCCACCGATATCTAAAAATTATATAGGCTATGTATACTTCTAGACAAACGTACACAATCTATGAAAATTTTAAGAAAATCGGTGCAGCCAAATATCATATAGTCATAATGGGTCTAATGGCTTTTTTGAGGAGTTGAGTGACCCCCTATACTTCGATCTGATTTTGTATGCCCGATTCGAAATCTACTCCCGAGTACCTTTCATTTGTGCCCCATATTGAAATTAACAACCAATATGTATGTTTGGGGGAGTTTTGGGGTTGGGGCGGTACCCGATGGGTACTTAGACTCAAATTTTAATACCATATTCGTATTCTACTCTCCAATACCTTTCATTTGATACCTATATTGTCCAGATCGGTCCACTTCTGATTTTGGGTAGTGTTTTTGGCATAAGGGGGATGGTCCGTCCCCCTTCCGATACCGATAAATTATAAAGCTTATGTTTCCTTCCAGATTAACCTACTTATTCTGCGAAAATTTCGAGAAAATCGGTTCTGCCGTTTTTCGGTCTATATGAAACAAACAAACAAACCAACAAACAAACACAAATTGAATTTTATAAATATGATAGGGTCTTGAACGAATATTTCGAGGTGTTACAAACGGAGTGACAGGATTAGTATACCCCCGTCCTATGGTGTTGGGTATAAAAACTCATAATTCTATGTACAATAGATGCTACAATGGATTAACTTTCCAGCATATTTGTCTTCTTGTGAACGATTTCCGGGTTTATACTCGTACTTGTACATAAATTAACAGGAAGGTACATCAAAACAAATATACATGAGCATGTGTGTTTAAGCTACACAGAATCCTTATATACCAAGCATTGCTGAATGCCATAGCACCTAAAATTCCTGTTGTGTAGGCTATAGCCAGGTAATATAACACAAAACCAAAATAGCAAATAAGGCTATTGTACTTTGCACGTTGTGTCGACAATCATAAACCATACATCACAACATGTAAATGTTTTTCGGTTTTTTGCTCTACATGTGGTCTATCAATTTTGCGACCAAATTTAATAAAATAGCAACCATATAAAGCAGTTCAGACTGATGTTAGGTCACTGACTGATATAAAAAGTGGATATGGTATTCAAACACCATGGTAACGAAAACGGTTTTCAATGGGCAAAAGTCATTATCGTCTTATTCATTAGTCTGGGCTTTTTTATACCCACCACCATAGGATAGGGGGTATATTTATTTAGTTATTGTGTTTGAAACATATAGAAATATCCATTTCCGACCCTATGAAGTATATATATTTCGGATCGTCATAAAATTCTAAGGTGATTTAATGATGTTCTGTCCGTCCGTCTATTGTAATCACTCTACAGCCTTCAAAAATTGAGATATTAGCTGGCACAGGGTCAAATCGGACCACATTTGGATATAGCTGCCATTTATACCGATCTGCCGATAAAGGGTCTGAAGCTTATAAAAGCTTAACTTATTACCTGATTTCGCTGAAATTTGGTAATAAGCTTGTTTTAAGCCTCCTGACATCCGTTCCACACATGGTTCAGATCCGACTATATTTAGATATAAATTCAATGTTGACCGATCTGCCGATAAAGAATCTGAGGCTCAAAAAAGATTTCCGAGGCCCAAAAATGATAACCGATTTCGCTGAAATTTTAGGCAATGTTTAGATTTAGGCCTTCTTACATTGGACCCGAATATGGTTCAGATCGGACAATATTTAGATATAGCTGCCCTATAGACCGATCTCCCGATAAAGGGTCTGAAGCCCACAAAAGCTCTATTTATTATCCGATCTCGCTGAAATTTGAAACAATTTGTAGTTTAAGGTCTTTCGTCATCCGCCCCAAATATGGTTTGGATCGGACTATATTCAGATATAGCCGATCTCCTAATAAAGGGTCTGAAGCCCATAAAAGCATTATTTTTTATCCAATTTTTGAAAAAATGCATAAAAACGCCACGTATTTCTCATATCCAAATAAATATGGCTTTGCAAGCTAGTCGCATATCACATTTTCCCCACTGCTACCTCTTTTCCCGCCTCCACTTCTCCATTTTGATGGAACGATTCACTTACTAATCTTAAATGCTTTTCGCTATTTTATTTTATATCTATTTGAGCTATTTCATGCATATGCTGCTATGCTAACAAATCCGTTTGTTAACTATAAAATTTATTGAATCCTATAGATTTTGCAGTCATGTATACTCACATAAATTTCGTAATAACTTTTTCGCTATAAAATCGAATAAAAAAACAACAACAACAGCGAAAGGCAAAAACATGAGTGACATCAGCATAGGATCAGTAGTCTATGAATCTTTTGAACTGGGATTTGTTTGACTTTAGCAAGGATATGTAAATATAAGCAGGCAAGATGGGAATGCGAAACAATAAAAATATTTACAATTGGATTTTTTATTACCCGATTTAGTTCAGCTGGTTAGTTAAAGGGAGGAAAATTTAAAAAGAAAATTTGTAAAATATTTAAAAATCTGAATTAAACGTCTGACGAGAATATTATGAGAAACAAATTTTTCAGCGGTGGTCATTGCCTTATTAAAGCTGGCGATATTTGTGAGGTCATTTAGGATAGATGATTGAATTATCATTATCATTAAGGCTCCCGCTATGCAGAAGTTTACATATTTACGAAATAGCGGGCTTAGAAAATGAAAATTTTGCCCATGAACATTCCACTAAGGAACGGTGGCTAACTACTCACTATCAATGAGTGCAGTCCGATTCAAGTTTAAGCTCAACGATAAGGGGTCTCCTTTTTATAGCCGAGTTCGAACGGCGTGCCGCAATGCGACACCTTTTTGGAGAGAAGTTTTACATAGCATAGTACCTGGCAAATGTTGCCAGCATTAGGAGGGGACAACAACCGCTAAAATTTTTTTTTCTAATGGTCTCACCAGGATTCGAACGCGTTTAGCGTCGTAGGTGGACATGCTAACCATTGCGCTACGGTGGTCTCCAACGGGCTTAAAATCTTCGTTAAAATATCAAGAGTGGTCATCTGCCCCCTAAAATATTGTAGGGAATTTCGGGCATGTAAAGCCTCTCCTCAAATAGGTGCTGCTAAGTGGATCATCGTTCGAATTCATCTTTAGAAGAATGTTTGACCGCCTTTTTAACCCACCACCAAAGGGGGTACATTAATTTAGTCATTCCGTCGAAAGATCAATTTCCAACCCTACAAAGTACATATATTTCGGAACGTTGTAAAATTCTAAGACGATTTAACGATGTCCGTGTGTCTGTCCGTCTGTTTTTCTGTCCGTCTCCATGTCTGTCCGCCCGTCTGTTGTAATCACTCTAGAGCCCTCAAAAATTGAGGTATTGAGCTGAAATAAATACGATTTTTTGATACCCGCTGGTTAAGATCTTGAACGGGCCAAATCGGACGATGTTTGGATATAGCTGCTATATAGACCGATTTTCCGATAAAGGGTTTAATGCCCATAAAAACTTTATTTTTCAATCGATTTTGTTGAAATTTAAAACAGGGAGTAGTTTAAGGCTTCCCGACAACTAGATCTAATGTGGTTCAGATCGGTCCATATTTAGATATAGCTACCATATAAACCGATCTCCCGATAAAGGGTCCAAAGACCATAAATACTTTATTTATTTCGATTTCGCTGAAATTTAAAGTAGTGGGTTATTTTAAGCCTCCTGACATCTGACCTAAATAACGTTTAGTTCGGACTATATTTACATATAGCTGCCATATAGACCGATCTCCCGATAAAGGGTCTGAAACCCATAAAAGCTTTATTTATTACTCGATTTCGCTGAAATTTAAAATAGTGGGTTATTTTAAGCCTCCCGACATCTGACCTAAATATGGTTTAGATCTGACTATACTTACATATAGCTGCCATACAGACCGATCTGCCGATGAAGGGTCTGAAGCCCATAAAAGGTTTATTTATAACCCGATTTCGTTGTAATTGGCAACAGTGGGTTATTTAAAGCCTCCCGACATCTGACCTAAATATGGATTAGATCGGTCAAAATTTAGACATAGCTGTCATATAGACCGATCTGCCTATAAAGAGTCTGAAGCCCATAAAAGCTTTATTTTTTAACCGATTTCGCTAAAATTTGAAATAGTGAGTTATTTTAAGCCTCCTGATACTCGACCTAAATATGGTTTAGATCGGACTATATTTAGATATAGCTGCCATATAGACCGATCTGTATGCAAAGTATACCCACATCCTATGATAAAGGGTATAATAATTGTGGATATGGTACATGGTGTTGTATACGTTATATTGGTATTCATGTTGTATTTCTATCACTCATACGCACTATGTTACAAGCTATTCAAACACTGCGGTTTCACCAAGGGCAACTTATGCAAAATACTGAGACGAAACAATAATTATTGCTCTATCCTTGGTAAGCTGCACAATAAATTAATAAAATATTTTGTCACCTTGAGAAAATATTGTATGCGTGCACCAGCGCAATAGGTAAGTATTTCTTTGGAAAGAAATATAATACTAGTGTATAAAGAAATAAACGCAAAATTACGATATTCCATTATGATTCAAAAGGCAATGCAATAAAATGTAGAAATCAAATAAAATAAAAAATTCAACATTCACGCGAAACCTACAGAAACCGTATGGGGAATGGATCTAGTCCCCCCCAAGAAACTCTACTGCATTTGCTTGAGACACATTTTCAGAGCTCTGGGCTCAGGGAAGAAACAGAAATAGAGTTGGTAATCCCGGAGGACACCGTGCGATCCGGGATGATGATCACCCCACGGGCTGAAACGTTCAGCGCTGCAAATCGCCCTGCAGCTTTCAGCTAAGCTTCCAGTGATAACGATAAACACCACAAAAGTCGGAGCTGAGAATTTCACCCCGTGGGATGCTTATAGTTATCCCGTGTCGGCCGGGGTCCTCCGGGATTACCAACTCGACTTCTGCTTCTTTCGTGAGCCCAGAGCGTACATAGGTTGCGGATAGTTGGAAGCTTCGTTTTTATACGGAGTAGCTGCAAATGCGGCTGAGGGAAGTGAGGAGTGTCTCAGTGAGGAATCAGGTGGATCGATAAAGACAATATGGATATCAAATGAAAGGTACTAAAGAGTAGAATACGAATATGGTATTAAAAAATGGGTCCAACTTCCCAGGAAGTCGCCCTAACCCCGAAATATCTGAAAACAGAAAAATTGGTCGTTCATATCAATATGGGGCTTAAATGAAAGGTATTCGGGAGTAGATTACGAATCTGGCATACAAAATCAGATCGAAGTGTAGGGGGTCACCCCACCCCCTAAAAATTCCCCAAATGGCCATATGAACCATCATGATTATATGAGACTCGGTTTGTTTGTTTGTTCCGTAGAATCAAAAAAAAAAGGAAACATAGGTTATATAATGTTTAGATATAGGATGGAGGCTGACCCTCTCCCTTACACCAAAAACGCAACCCAAAACCAAAAGAGAACTAATGGGAACAATATGTGTCAAATGATAGGTATTGGAGACTAGAAAAAGAATATCATGTTAAATTTTGGGTCCAAGTACTCAGCGGCCCGCCTAACCCAAAAACTCCTCTAAACAGAAATATTCGACGTTCCTATCAATATGGGACTCAAATAAAAAGTATCTGGCAGTAGATTACAAAATATGACACAAAGAATTAGGCCCTAGTAATGGGAGGTCACCCCCAAATACCCCCAAATGGGCATATCAGCCGACCATGGCTATATATGCTTCAAATGAAAGATATTTGGGAGCAGATTACATATGACATTAAAATTTGCTTTCAAGTCAAGGTGGCTCTTTTCCTCTTAAAAACACGTCGAATAGATTAATTGACCCATTATGGCAGTATGGGACTCAAATGAAAGGTATTTGAGAGTAGAAAACGAATTTGATGTTCAATTTTGGGGGTACGCCCTAAATCACTCCTTTAACTGAACTTTATTTCCGATTATAGCAATATGGAGCTGAAATCAACTGTATTTGGGAGTAAAGAACGAATTTGATATCTTTTTTCAGGTGCCGGTGGCCTCTCCAGCCCTAAAACATCCTCCAAACGGTTCATACTTACCCACCAAATGGGTGGGTAAGTATGGGGTTCAAAGTAAAGGAATTTGGGAGTGGACATGAATTTGATATCCATATTTGAGTCAAAATAGCTCCCCAAAAAAAAGCAGTTCTCATTACCCTAATTTCACAAATACCAGATCTCGGAGATTGGTAATGCGATAAGTTCGAAATTTTTTGCACTCTAACAATCACCAAAAAAAATGGTTTCTATTGTTGGGGACGGGTGCTCCAGGGACAGCCCAAAACTCGCCAAATGGATATATAGACCAATAACGACAATATAGAGCCATGTGTTTGGGGAGCTGTCCCACCCTAAAATACCTCTCTATTACATAAAAGCTATTTGGGCTGGAAATTTATTGATTTACGGGAAATTTATATTCATATTCGGGACAAAGACCCTTCAAACATAACTTCTTTATCGATCATGCCATTATGGGACTCATACGAAATGTTTCTGAAAGTAGAGCACGAATCTTATATTTACTTTGATGGCCAAGTGTCCACCCCCGAAATACCCCCTAAACCCGAAATATTGTAGTTACCAATACAGTAATATGGCGCTCAAAAGAAAGTCATTTGGGAGTAGAGTAAAAATTTGCCTAGGAACCGAGCAGCGCAAACTATTCATACATCAATGAGTGCTTTCCGATTCAAGTTGAGTTTACCAAGGGACCATTTTTGTACCCGAGTCCGTAAGGTGTGCCGCAGTGCGACACTTCATTGGGGAGAATTTTTGTACATGATCATGCATGGTATGGTACCTCGCGAATGTCGCCATCAGTAAGAGGAGATAACCACCGCTTTAAAATTTGGATTCGAACGCAGGCGTTCAGCGGCATAGGCGGACATAGGGTACAGGAGCACGATATCCACATTCAGGGCGAATTGTCCCCACCCTAATAGATATAAAAGAGTTAAAGAAGGCGCAGCGGAGCGGGCCCTGTCCAGCTTGTAATAAAATCAAATAAACCAACTGTTTTTTTTTTTTTTGAAAATACCTTTGTTTTGAAATTGGCATGAAAATGTGAAAATGTAGTTAAAAAAAATGCTTTTTTACAAAATTTTCATAAACTTGATTTAAAATTCACTCAAAAAAATCGGTTGTTGTTTTTTTCCATTCATCTACTTGTTTCACCTCAAACCATACCACACCCCAAACTCACTTCGTTAAAGTTGCCATAACCCACACCATTGTTTCAGCTATGAAAAAGGGGACCAATGCTTTTTGTGGTCACAAAAACAATGGCTTCTGGTTATGAGCCTTTTTATACACTTGTACGCACAAAAAAGAAAAAATGAAAAACGAGGGTGAATTTGCGTACTCAGTTCCTTAGTGGAATCCCCAAGGGCAATGGAACAGGGGCAGACCAAAAATTCAAGGAGAAGGACAATATCAGCAATCATTTCATGGGGAAACTAAGATATTTAGCAAATGATCTAGAGAAATGGAAGGACTTTGTAAATAGACTAAGATTGTAATATGTCATCATAATAATAAAGCACCATAAGTGATAGTTTGTATAAAACCCAGCGAAACGCAAATGAGCAAACTTGGACCTTAATGATGTTAGGGGTATTTTCCATATGCTTGTAAGTATTTATTGAACAAATGATGATAATATATCATGTAATTTATATATACTCATTATTGGGTTGATTTCCAGACAGGATGTAGTCATGTCTGGCCGTCTATCTGTATCTTTGTTCCTAAGTCTCTGGAAATCACGATAGAATAAAGCGGTTAGGAATGAATTTAAAACTCCTTTAACTGTTTTTTATACCATGCACCACCACTGTGGTATGGGGTATTATAGATTTGTGCATTTGTTTGCAATGCTAAGAAGGAGAAGAGCTAGACCCTTTGATAAGTATACCGATCGACTCAGAATCGCTTTCTGATACGAATAAGCCATGTCTGTCCGTCCGTCTGTCCGTCTGTGAATCCATGAGTGTTATAACCAAAGTGCAGGTCGTATTTGTTGTCCAATCATCACAAAATTCTGCACATATCACTTTTTTGGCCCAAGGACAAACGGATTTTGGATTTTGATAAAAATCGGTTCAGATTTGGATATAGCTCCCATATATATGTATCGCCCGATTTGCACTTAAATAGCCGTAGTAAGGACAATTTTCAACCGATCTGCACAAAATTTGGCACGGATTTATTTGTTACCGATTTTAACAAATTTGCAAAATTTCATCAAAATCGGTTCAGATTTAGATATAGCTCCCATATATATGTATCGCCCGATTTGCACTTAAATGGCCGCAGTAGCTACAATTTTCAACCAATCGGCACAAAATTTGGCACGGATTGTTTTGTTACTGATTTTAACAAATTTGTAAAATTTCATCAAAAAAAAAGTTCAGATTTAGATATAACTCCCATATATGTATCGCCCGATTTGCACTTAAATGGCCGCAGTAGCTACAATTTTCAACCGATCTGCACAAAATTTCGCATGGATTGTTTTGTTACTGATTTTAACATATGTGCAATTTTTCATCAAAATCAGTTCAGGGTTAGATATAGCTCCCATATATATGTATCGCCCGACTTGCACTTAAATTGCCGTAGTAGCTAAAATTTTCAACCGATCTGCATAAAATTTGGCACAGATTGTTTTGTTACTGATTTTAACGTATAAATTTAGTTATAGCTCCCATATATATGTATCGCCCGATTTTCACTTAAATGATCGCAGTAGCTACAATTTGCAACCGATCTGCATAAAATTTGGCATGGATTGTGTGTTCTTAATATTAACATAACACTTATATGGCCGTAGTAACAACAAATAAAAGCGTGCTAAGTTCGGGCGGGCCGAATCTTATATACCCTCCACCATGGATCGCATCCGTCGAGCTCTTCCCAAGATATCTCTTTTTAGGCAAACAAAGGGTAAAAGAAAACAACAGCTATGCTATTGTAACAATATCAAGTTATGGTTCATTTCTGACCAATATTGAATTGAATTTTGCAGACCATAGTAGACGTCATTGTGTAAAATTTCATCCAAATATAGTAAGAATTGCGCACTTTAGGGACTTAAGAAGTAAAATAGGGAGATCGGTTTATAGGGGAGCTATATTTAGCTATAAACCGATTAATACCATATTCGACAAGTATGTTAAAGATCATGGGAGAAACCGTTGTGGAAATTTCAGCCAAATCGCATATTACTTGCGCCCTTTAGAGGCCGAAGAAGTCAAGATCCCATATCGGTTTATATGACAGATATATCTGGTTTTGGACCGATTTAAACTATTCTTAGCACAATTGTTGGAAGTCATATCTTAACAACTCATGCAAAATTTCAGCTAAATCGGATAATAATTTCGCCCTCTAGTGGCTCAAGAAGTCCTGATTCAAGATTGGTTTATATGACAGCTGTATCAGGTTATGGACCGAATTGAACTATTCTTAGCCCAATTGTTGGAAGTCATACCAAAATACTTCATGCAAAATTTCAGCTAAATCGGATAATAATTTCGCCCTCTAGTGGCTCAAGAAGTGCTGATTCAAGATCGGTTTATATGACAGCTATATCAGATTATGGACCGATATGAGCCATATATGGCACAGTTGGATAGGTTTATATGACAGCTATATCAGGTTATGGACCGATTTGAACTATTCTTATAACAATTGTAGGAAGTCGTAACTTAACACGTCGTGCAAAATTTCAGCTAAATCGGATTATAAGTGCGCCCTCTAGTGGCTCAAGAAGTCAAGACCCCAGATAGGTTTATAAGACAGCTACATCAGGTTATGGACCGAATTGAACTATTCTTAACACAGTCGTTGGAAGTCATAACAAAATACGCTGTGCAAAATTTCAGCCAAATCGGATAGGAATTGTATCCTATAGTCTCACAAGAAATCAAGACCCCAGATAGGTTTATATGACAGCTATATCAGGTTATGGACCGATTTGAACTTTTCTTAGCACAGTTGATGAAAGTTAAAACAAAACATCTCATGCAAAATTTCAGCTAAATCGGATTATAATTGCGCCCTCTAGTGGCTCAAAAAGTCAAGACCCCAGATAGGTTTATATGACAGCTATATCAGGTTATGGACCGATATGAACTATTATTATCACAATTGTTGGAAGTCGTAACTTAACACGTCGTGTAAAATTTCAGCTAAATCGGATAGGAGTTGCGGACTCTAGACGCTCAAGAAATCAAAACCCAAAATAGGTTTATATGACAGCTATATCAGATTATGGACCGATTTGGACCATACTCCGCACAGTTTTTAAAAGTCGTCGTAATACACCTCATGCAAATTTTAAGCCAAATCGGATAAGAATTATGCCCTCTAGCGGCTCAAGAAGTCAAGATCCCAGATAGGTTTATATGGCAGTTACATCAAAACGTGGACCGATATAGCCCATTTACAATCCCAACTGACCTACACTAATAGAAAGTATTTGTGCAAAATTTCAAGCGGCTAGCATTACTCCTTCGAAAGTAAGCGTGCTTTCGACAGACAGACGGACGGACAGAAGGACGGACAGACGGACGGACAGACGTACGGACAGATGGACGGACAGACAGACGGATGGACAGACGGACGTACAGACGGACGGACAGACTGACGGACAGATGGACGGACAGACGGACGGACAGACGGACGGACAAACGGATGGACAGAGGGACAGACGGATGGAAAGACGGACGGACAGACGGACGGACAGACGGACGGACAGACGGACGGACAGACGGACGGACAGACGGACGGACAGACGGACGGACAGACGGACGGACAGACGGACGGACGGACGGACAGACGGACGGACAGACGGACGGATAGACGGACGGACAGGCAGACAGACGGACAGACAGACGGACATGGCTAGATCGACTTTAACGACATGACAATCAAGAATATATATACTTTATGGGGTCTCAGATGCTTATTTCGAGGTGTTACAAACAGAATGACGAAATTAGTATACACCTATCCTATGGTGGAGGGTAAAAAAATTATTATACCACCATTTTCAAACGATCTTCTTTAAAGTCGGTTCAGATTAAGATAAAGCTCTCATACACATATATGTTTATCTATTGCCCGAATTTATAATTGTAGGGTAGGTGTAGGGTATTAAATAGTCGGCTCCGCCCGACTTTTGCCTTTCCTAACTGGCTTTTTCTCTGTTTCTAATTTTTTGTACACATTTTCTTCATGTAGTATTTTCCAAAGTAATGATTATACCTACCTCGACTGAAGCTTTTCTATATTTTGACTATCAACACTAAAATTTATGCTTTCAAGTTCTTCCAGTTCACTCTTAACGCAATAAATTTTGACTGTTTTTTTTCTTAGGCCCTAATAACATTGTGGTAGGTTTTATGCGTCCCATTTGTTAGCTTTTCCGCGTTTGCGTTAATGCTGGCCATTTCGTTGGGCCATCTATTTAATGTGAGCTCACCCATACTACTCCATTAGTATTACCTAGGCTATGGAAACCAAAAATGAAGTTTTTTTTTTTTTTGGCTACAACATTTTAGCTATACCCCGGTTTCAAAGGTATTATTGTTTTAGATCGTCCCCTTGCCACACGGTAGAGCCTTCTTCGTTTTGTTTATTTAGCCAAACCTACCGACCAACCTTTTGACATAAACAATTATCCTTGCATTAGGATAACAAACTACCAGGAGGGGATTTGGGTTGTTCCGTTTTTTTTTTAGTATTTTTTTTTTCTTGTACAAATACTTGAATAGAAATAATATTATTAATTATTTATTTGTTTAGCTTTTGGTGTTTATTAATAATTAGTAAACGATATATGTATGCCGCTGTACGTGCTTTGAGTTTGGGCAATGTGGTGTCCATGCTTACAAGGGTGACTGCCATTTGACACGCGAATAGTGTGTCTTAATTGACGGTGCTTGAATGTGATGAAAGGCCAAAGGAAATTAAATGTTTTCCTGGGAGGGTTTTGGGAGTGTTGACTTTTGTCTTCAAACAAAGAAAACAACAACACAATTGTTTTAATCTAAAACATGTGTTGAAACTGTTGGGAATATTTGGTAGGAGACTTAAATTTGAACAAATTGCTTAGAATTTTGGCTTTAAAGAAAATATCATCAAAATTTTGCCCTAAAAAATTCCTTTGAAACTTGGTCTGAAAACTTGCACTTAAAGTTGCACCAGTAAATTTTGTTTTTTATAGCCACCACCGAAAGATGGGGGTATATTCGTTTTGTCATTCCATTTGAAACACATCGAAATATCCATTTCCGACCCTATAAAGTAAAATCTAAGACGATATAGCCATGTCCGTCCGTCTGTCTGTTGAAATCATGCTACAGTCTTTAAAAATAGAGATGTTGAGCTGAAATTTTGCACAGATTCATTTTTTGTCCATAAGCAGCTTAAGTTCAAAGATGGGCTATATCGGACTATATCTTGATATAGCCCCCATATAGACCGATCTGCCGATTTAGGATCTTAGGCCCATAAAACCACATTTATTATCCGATTTTCTGAAATTTGGGACAGAGGGTTATGTTAGGCTCTTCGACCGATCCGCCGATTTTGGGTCTTAGGCCCATAAATGCCACAGTTATTATCCGACTGTACTGAAATTAGTTACAGTGAGTTGTGTAACGCCCTTCGCCATCCTTCTTCAATTTGGCCCAAATCGGTCCAAATTTGGATAAAGCTGCCATATAGACCGATATCTTGATTTATGGCTTTGGCCCCCTAATAGGCGCATTTATTGTCCGATGTCGCTGAAATTCGGGACAGTGAGTTGTGTTAGGCCCTTCGATATCGTTTTTCAATTTGGCCCTGATCGGTCCAGATTTGGATATAGCTGCCATATAGACCGATCGCTCGATTTAATGCTTTGGGCCCATAAAAGGCGTATTTATTGTCCGATGTCGCTGAAATTCGGGACAGTGAGTTGCGTTAAGGCCTTCGACATTCGCCTTCAATTTGGCTCAGATTGATCGAGATTTGGATATAGCTGCCATATAGACCGATCCGCCGATTTATGGTCTTAGGCCTATAAATGCCACAGTTATTATCCGATTTTACTGAAATTTGGGACAGTGAGTTGAGTAAGACCCTTCGCTATCCTTGCTCAATTTGGCTGCCATATAGACCGATCACTCGACTTGAGGTTTTGGGCCCATAAAAGGCGCATTTATTGTCCGATTTCTCCGAAATTTGGGACAGTGGGTTGTGTTAGGCCCTTCGGTATTTATTTTCAATTTGGCTCTGATCGGTCCGGATTTAGATATAGCTGCCATATAGACCGATGTCTGGATTTAAGGTTTTGGGGCCATTAAAGACGCACTTATTGTCAAATTTCGCCGAAATTCTGGACATTGAGTTTCGTTAGGCCCTTTAACATTCGCCTTCAATTTGGCTCAAATCGGTCCAGATTTAGATATAGCTGCCATATAGACATTAAAGACGCATTTATTGTCTGATGTCGCCGATATTTTAAATAGTGAAAGTAAATGCTTTGTCCTCTCACGATCTGGATTCCCCCATAGGTATTTCACCGTCCTACCGATCGTTTCCGCTGTTCCACAATGTTGCATGCGCATTAGTCGCCCACTTCCCTAAACTCGGACTGCTTCGACCCGAAAGGCTTCGGGTTAACCAAGTTTATTGACTGCAGTCCTCTGGACTTCACTGTCAAATCGTCTGCCCTTTCATTTCCCTTTACCCCGTTATGGCCCGGCACCCAAACGATGCGGATTTTATCATCCTCAGAGAAGGTGTTAATCTCCTTCTTACACTGACTGTTAGTGACCTTACCGTCCTGGTTGTTTCTTATAAGGACAAGCAATTTTACTGTAGCTAAAGATGTTCACACTCGTCGTTCTCGCATTAGCACCACACCACTTCACGCATTCCGTGATCGCCTTGATCTCCGCCTTTAGGACCGTATTACGGTCAAGCAGTCTAAAATAGATCTCAGTCCATGGGTTCTCAATGCAGACCCCCTGGCCCACTCTGTCCTCAAGCTTTGATCCATCCGTGTAACATGATCTTCCAGATGACAATACTAGGGTTGCTGTGCCGATGGCAGCAGTATCTCGCACTCGACCTCAAGTGTCGTCTCAGTTCACCGATCGGAAACCACTTCCCTCCCTTCCTACCAGGTTTCTTATCGTCGCCTCGATTATACTGCGATGGTATCAGCTGCTCACATCCTCAATCCATTCTCCCATCACCTTAAGTCTCATAGCCGCAGTGGCTACCTCACACTTAATCTGTATGTCAATGGGTCGGATATCTAGAATAGTCTCCAGTGCCTTAGTAGGCGTAGTCCTCATCGCTCCGCCTATGCCAAGACAACATGTTCTCTAAACCTGTTGTATGGTTCTTATGTTGCACTTTTTCTCCATAGCAGTCCACCAAACTACTGAGGCATAAGTAAGTATTGGTCTAATCACGCTCCTATAGAGCCAGTGGACTATCCTCGGATTCGGGCCCCATTTCAACCCTACGGTCTGTCTATATTGTGCCCAACATCTGTGAGCCTTCTTAGTATGCTCCTGAATGTGACACTTCCAATTAAGTTTCTTGTCACACACAAGATCACACCTAACAATTTGACCTTGTCCGATATCGAAATCGTCTTATTGAGCAAACGTAATGCATTAAATGGGCCCACCTTCGTCTTCGTCATAAATAGACATATTTCAGTCTTATCTGGGTTAGCTGAGACCTCTGGGTCCTATGCCAGTCATATGCCATATGCAAGACCCTTTCTGCCCTTCTGCATAGTTCGTTCGGATCCTGACCCCCTTAGAAGTATTATAACATCGTCTGCATAGCAGACGGGTTCAAATTCCTCCTCAGTCAGCATCCGTTAAAGATCATTTATGGTGGTCACTCGTAGGAGTAGCAATAAAATGCTCCGTGTGGCGTGCCCTGTGCCACTTTCTCCCTTATATTTATGCCATGGGACACACAATTTATCCACCTGTTTCTGAGCATATGGTTTATCCAGTTTCTAAGGATCGAGTCCACCCGGTACTGTTCTAAGGATTGGATCAGTTTGTCGGTCCGCACGTTGTTAAAAGCCCCCTCGAAGTCAATGCATAACACCAGGTTGTACTTTATGGCATCGAAGGATTTTTCTATTTTATGCATAACCTTGTGCAGGGCAGTCTCCACCGACCTACCTTGACTTTGGCATGCTGTTTGTATTTGAGCAGTTCGCTGGATGTCCTACTCTTTATCATGATATCCACAATACGTTCCATGGTTTTGAGTAGAATGGACGTAAGGATTATGGGTTTGTAGGTCTTTGGTGTCGCATAACTTGCCTTGTCGGGCTTGGGTATAAACACCACCCTTGCCTCCTGACAGGCGGAGTATATGCAAGTCCTCGGCACGCTGTGAAAATTTAGGCCAGTATTTACACAAAATTTCATGGAAATTTTGTCTAAAGCGAAAAGTTCAAAGAAATGTTTTCTAAGGCCAGACATGCAGACCAGAGTACATCCTCAAATCGTCCTTAGTGTTTACTTCGATTTTGATTTAAAATACATTATCATTTCGAAGGTGAACATTTTTAAAGGCTACCATTACCATGCCGCTTTACTAATCTAGCGACCAATTTTGAAATGGTTTAAAAAGTTGATGGCAATTTCTATACCAAAACCATTCCCAGAATTGGGAAATTAATTTTAATTTCCCATTTTTCTCCCTCTGAGTTCGTTAAGAGAAAATCATATTTTAAAATTTTATACCAAACATACAATTCATCTGAAGCGTTTGTGTTTTTTTTTAATGTGGTTGGCGTTTAGCATATTAACGTTTGAGGGTGAATATGAAGTGGTTGGAAAATGTGTTTAATGCTAAAACGAGTTTTCATTTTCCTTTGAACATAAACAGAAAATTAAATAAAGCAAAAATTGCAAGTTGGTCAGTCGTTTGTTTTTCATAGAAATGGAAATAAGCAGATTCTAGTTTATAAAAATATATTTCCATTTAACTTAGGGTCCAGTATGGCATCAAAAACATTTGATAATATT